>NC_133798.1:15691234-15951234 GCF_043250625.1 Sebastes fasciatus | reverse complement strand
TACAGCCAGATGCATCTGCTGTGTCTTTTTTCTTGTGTATGTATGTGTGTGTGAGGCCCAACTGCTTGTTATGACTGTACTAAAACCGCTTCATTAATACACACCCATTCTCACTCTCTGCGTGTGTCTCTTTTCTCTCTCTCTCTCTCTCTCTCTCTCTCTCTCTCTCTCTCCGTTGGCCATCACCATTCTACAGCGGTGGATCTGAGGTCCCAGATGAATGCAAAGCACACACAAGCCAAACTGACAAATACGGAGACATGCATTTAGACGATAAGAGACTATAAGCATGCATAATTCATGCCACATGCACGACTTTCCTACAGTTTTTTAAATGTCATTATTTTGTGTTCGCACGTCTATGTGCATTTGTGTATATGTGTGTGTGTGTGTGGGTGCACGTGTGTGTGTGTTTCACGGATACCGCCGGCATGACTCGGATCAAAGTATTTGGAAACGTAGGGAGAGGGTTGTGTGCAGAGGTGTTAAAGGGAAGAAATAAGTGAAGTGTGTGTGTGTGCCTCTGTTAGCTGGCAGTTATTTGTTTCTGCTCCAACTTTTTTCCTGAATACAAATGAGGTAATTCGCACCGTAGCGACGCACATCTATCTCAGTTTTGCATGCGAGAGCCAAAAGATACCACCCGGTCCTACCAGTGCAATATGACGGTTCAAAGAGCAAGCAGGGAAATGGAAGCCGTCTAATTGAATATCCTGTTAAAGGCAAGTATGACTCACGACTGTATAACTGCCTGTCGAAATGCAAAAGAGACCAGACAGTTAAGGATGTATTTTTGTGAAACAGACATGACGGGTATGAATGTAATTTGAAACAGAAACGGCGTCTTTTGATATTGGATTTGACTCACACCTAATAAGTTAGATGTACTTCAGGATTTTGAGCTGTAGTGGCACAGCTACTGTTTTTTTTTAGTTGTTCATTTCCTACAGTATAGGTCTGTGAGAGCACAGACACAGTGTATATAGAGCTTTGACCAGAGCTTAAAGACTGCTTCTCGTATTGATCTGCAGTGTAGATAGATATGAGAGCTCTGGCCAGTGTTGTATGTCTTGTCTGTAATCCCAGTGAGCAATAGTCGGCGGTAAGTGTCTGTGATGCATCCAAGGCTATAGTGCGGCAGAATCGGGTTACTGCTGTGTTTGTGTTGATGCTTTGAGCCTGTAGTGCCTATGAATAATGGATTGTTAATCCGTGTGTGTAAAATGCATCTCTCTCCAACATACCTTCCTTTTGCTTTGCCTTCCCGCCGCTGTTTTTGTTGTGTGTGTGTGTGCAAAGTTGTGTTTCAGTGTCAGCACAGTGACTTTATATTGAGAAAAGGAATGATGTCAGTTTTATTCTGCCGTCATCGAAAAGATAATAAGAGAGAGGGATTTAACAATTTAACAAGTAGCACCATAGGACTCTTTAAATATTCATATTTGATGAACTTTGCCTTAAAGTTTGAAAAAAAGGCTGGTTTTAACACAAAGTAATGGGTTGAGAACCTTCTTTTAGATATTAAGCTGATGCTCTTATCCAGAGGGACTTTGCGCAAGTTAAAGCAGAAGACATTTGTATGTTAACATCATTTTAAGATAGTAGTAAAGTAGGGCTGTCAAAGTTAATGCGATAATGCTTTAACGCAAATTTTAACGCCACTAATTTCTTCAACTCATTACCGCAATCGATCTTTCGGAGGTCGTAGCTGGCTCAGTTTTAAAGCTAGAGTGAAGATAATGGCATCATATGAAACTAGAAAACCCCCCAAAAAGGAATCCATTGATACCAACCATGTCATACTAGCTTATCGCAAAAGGAGGTTAAATAACGCTCCGAACTTGCACTAAATTTTGGCAAGGAAAAACTGTCATGGCCATTTTCAAAGGGGTGAAAATGGGTTCTATGAGTACCCACGAGTCCAATGCCCACTTTATGATATTCACATGCAGTTTTGGGCAAGTCATATAAGTCATCACACTGACACATTGACACCTGTTGGGCTTGAGTTTGGCATGTTATGATTTCAGCATATTTGTTATGTTAGATGCAGTACTTGTGAGGGTTTCTGGACAATATTTGTCATTGCTTTGTGTTGTTAATTGATTTCCAATAATAAATAAATACATATATTTGCATAAAGCAAGCATATTTGCCCACTCACATGTTGATAAGAATATTAAATACTTGACAAATCTCCCTTAAAGGTACATTTTGAACAGATAAAAAATGTGATTAATTTGAGATTTAATCGCAATTAAATATTTTAATCGAAAATTAAATTAAAGACATGCGAGGAACAAACGCTATGAAAGATAGTGATAAAGATAAATAGTGATCCTAATGATGAATTTTGGGCGCAGGTGTGGTGTAACCAGGCTGAGACGAGGTGAGCATAAGGTGTAGCCTGTAGAGATGTATTTCAGCTCCTCCACAAAAGATGTGGTGTGACTGCTGAAGAGGAAAGGGGGAAAAAAAGGAGCAGGTGAAAACAGCGAAACTACAGTAAGCTTTCTGGGCAGGTTGGTAATGCAGAAGGGAAAGGCATGAAAAATGAAAGAGTGTGTGGCAAATAATATTTCAGAAAAGCTCCAGTGCACAAGACAGCAACAATAGGTTAGTCTCTGATGGTAAACTTCACCAAGCTTCGTGGTATGAGCGTTTTATATCTCCCAGCGGCCCATATTTTGTTATGTGTGCTTCAACAAATACCCTTCCCGATAACCTTGTGCTATCTAATATGTAGCCCTGTGTTGAACATCATACTGAGTTGCATAAAATGAGAAACCACACTCATTTTGTATCCCCAGGTCTTGCATTCATTTACTGTCTATGGGATTGTAAATTGAGGCGGAACATGTCATGTTTATGTCACGTCGTAAAATGTGTTGATGCGTTATTATCTACTTGATTATTTATGAATACAGAACAGCGTTTCTGTGCGCTGCACTCCTTTCTCCCAGCCCGACTTGTTAATTCTTTTTTTTCTCCCCTGCACCTGCTCATTGAAATACCTCCCCACACTTCCCTAGCTGTCCCATCTAATAATCGCATTGTCATAGTTTATGTGTTCTGTTAAGACGAAGGATGGGTGGATTCGGTATCATAAATTAAAAAAAACAAAATCCAAATGTGTTAATTACAGCTCACTTCCCCCTCTGGAAACAGATATTTCTGGTGTGAGTGTGTGCGTGTTTATTTAAAAAGAAGAAAAAAGAACAAGATAAAAACAAAGTGATAGAGGAAGTGCAGTGATGAAGAGAGTTGGCAGACGGCAGGTGCTACATCGAAGGTGCAGATGCTGTGATTTTCTCCTTTTTTTATCTCCATCACATGTCAAAGCACATCTGGCGAGATACAGTTCTGCTGCAGCGCTAATGAAATGACCTTCTAGTTTAGATTCTGTGATTCATGAGCCGTATTTTATAGCCACAGTCACATGCCATGTCTGGATGTTTTTGCTGTCAGACTGTAGAACATGATAGGTCTTGTATAACGGCAGTAACACACAATTGTAGAATAAAAGATGTAATTCAAATGCCAGAATTTTAATCAGAAATTAAAATCATAGTAAGTTCTTTGGACAACAAAACTAGTCTGCAGCAATGCTAGTGGCTCAAAATGATCATTTTGACTGATGATGGCTCGAGAGGAGTCGTGATGATTAATTATGACATCATGATTGTCTGTACCAAATCCCATTGCAATCCATGCAACAGTCGTTCAAAACCTTTCACTCAAAACCACAAATGTCAACCTCATGTTGGTGCTAGTGGAAAAGTCAAGGGATCACCGAAGTCATTAGGATTCATCGTCTGGAACATAGACTATATAAGAAGTGGACATAGTCACCGTGATTTAAACCATTGGTTTGTGGACTGCCGTTTTGAAGCCTCAAGTTCGGCATTTTGTCCGTCGCCATCTTGGTTTTTTGCAACCAGATGTAACACAGAGTGGAGCTTAGTACAATCGAACGCTGAACACAATTACCTTTCACTTTTTAACTTTCATGAAATGAAAACACACTGTGGAAGGGTTAAAGTTGTAAGACAACTTCGAGACCGGACAACGCCGTGGTAGCAACCTGTCAATCACAAGGTAGCCACGCCCTAAAGCATCCCCTGCTTCATGGTCTATTTGACTCTAAATGGGACCAGAATTTACTAAATGAACGTCATGCTGTATTGAAGAAGACTTGAAACTAGTGATTGAGACCATAAACTCAAGTTTAACCATGTTTACTGAGGTAATAAATCAAGTGAGAAGTAGGCTCATTTTCTCATAGACTTCTATTCAATCAGACTTCTTTTTGCAAACCAGAGGAGTCGCCCCCTGCTGGCTATTAGAAAGAATGCAAGTTTAAGGCACTTCCGCATTGGCTTCACTTTTCAGACCCGGAGGTTGCCCACTGTTCTTGAGTGGGCAACCTCTCGACGATTAAAATCGGACCCGATACTGGTATCGGTATCGGTATAGGTGCATCCCTAATATGATCTAAACATTTAACAGCAGAATTATAATGATCAGCAAATGTCAATGTTGTCAACCGAAATCACCACCTCGGGAAACTGACAATCATCCGGTTGCTAATTGGTATGAGGGTCATGTTGCATGCTGTAGGCAATGTGCAGGTGCTTGTGAATTTTGTTTGCATTTGAGAATAACATTATTTGGCTCGAGTACGACATACTGTACAGGAAGTGGACTAGGCAATTAGAGCTTCCTCTTCTCCTGTCTTCCTCTATCTTGTCAGGGAATTATACCCATTTACAAACAGGAAAAATAGACTCTCTGGAAACTCTTTGCATATTCTCTCTCTCTCTCTCTCTCTCTCTCTCTCTCTCTCTCTCTCTCTCTCTCTCTCTCTCTCTCTCTCTCTCTCTCTCACACACAAACACAAACTCATTTATTTTGGTATGCAATGAGAGTTGCGTCATGAAAAATAAATGAATAAATCTCCCCTGCATGTCATTTTTGAAAATACATGACAAAGAAAAACAACATTTAAATAATCAATGAAGTTACGCTGCCGTGCCTCGTGCGTAAATGTGCACAGCATCTCTGTTAATCGGGAGATGCGCTTATGGTTTCTGCTGCAGTGGGATCGCTGCAGGAATTTCATAAACTCAGAAAATTTAATAAATGATGTATTATTTCACCAACCTATATACGTGTGCTCTGCGGCACATATGGGCACAATGAAACGAGAAAAGTTAAATGAGCCTGAGTCCGACCTGAGCCCCGTCTATATGGCCCGAGCCCGGCCCGAATCCTCGGGCTTCTGGCTCAGGCTGACTCTCACCCCTCACAACCGACGCATTGGCCTCAACCGCATTTATACTTTGCCACATTGCAATCAGATGCAAAAATGGCAAATTGCACTCATCTGCAAAACTTTATGGGTGTGTTTGTGCTGTAATATCATTAGCACAATATATTTTGTGGATCGGGGCAGATAGAGGTTGCAAATGATGGGCAGTTGACCCTTCCTAAGTCCCGCCCCTTTTTGCTCTGTGCTCCAATAACAATTGAGCAGGCTTGCGACGCGGTAGAACCTCAGTCAACTTCTTGCCTCGTTACTCTTGGGTTATACATGTACTATGCTACGTCTGTTCAAAGGTAACATTGCTATGTAAGTCACATTACATTGGTTTCACAATCTTCACGGACACAGTACATTGTATATAGTCATTTATTTTGATTTTGGCCGCCCCTGTGGACAAAAGTGGTAGTGTTTCCAGGTACCAGCGTCCCTTTAGAAAAACTCAAATTTTACTGCGGCAGGGTCTGACAGTCTGCCCAACGCCGACCTGGTTCTGGTTATCCCGTGTCTCCCTTCCCTCCAGCGGGCCCAGCAATACGGCCTGGGTCTCCAGCAGCGTGGTCTCGGTGTTGCCAAAGCTCTGCTCCTGGCCGGAGGAGGAGCAGCTGCTGGTGCTGGGAACAGAGCTCTCCACCTCCTGCTGGAGCTCAGGCTGCAGGTCACTGCCGTAGGCCCAGCTGGAGCTCTGAGCTGAAGGAGTTTCTGGTGAACCTGCATGATTTTGTTCCTTTGTTTATATATTAGCTCTGCTTCGTGCCGCACCGAAGTATGTTTCTTTTTGTCAAGCTTGTCCAACAGCAACAGCAACAGTAACTAGAGGGGAGCAGGACTTCAGGATCTATCAATGTATGGTGCTATCAGCGGCCGTAAATCCATTCCTCTGTGAATTCGCCCCTCCGTGTTCCATCCACAAGGCAGATTGTCATATCAGATATGTAGAAACTTTGCCGTCCACTCTATCATGCATGCAATGCTCACGCACACACAAGTAAGAGTGCTCAAATGACGTCGCACTGTGTATAAACATTCATTATTCATTCTGGTACCACACGTACACACGACACACGCTCATACAGACATTCGCACGTCTGGGGTAATTAGTGGAAAGATGGAAAGAACAAGGCAACTGTCTCACAGGAAGAGATGCTTCCACACACGGTTGCCGTCCTCAAACTGTCTCACCTACTGTATCCCCTTTAACCACACACACACACACATATACACACACATGCACATCACAGTGTGTTAGCCTTCGGGTGAAATTACAGGTCTGATTTCAGCTCGCTGAAGATGTAGGAGGACGATAGTGGCAGGCTGAACCAAGGGGCAATGAATCAGTGCCTTATCAAACTTCTGGCCCTAGGTATGAACTGTCAACACAGAAACAGCACACACACACACACACACACACACACCATTGGCAAACATCTCCCCTCCACAGCAACAACGTCACAGCACGTGTCTCAGGGCTCAGTGGGGCGTTTGTCAGGGCACTCTCCTCTCTTCCCGTCCACAGTCTGTCCCTCTGCTCAGTTATTCTCCCAGTGAGGGGAAGGGGGAGTGAGCGAAGGCTGGCATGTTTAATTCAGCAGCTTCACGACGAGCCCTGTCACCATGTAGATTTATAGTATTGGCGGGAGAGAGGAATGAGGAGATGGTCGGGATTTAACTACCTCAGGATTCTAATAGGGGACTTAGCATGCACTTTGCAAAATCACCTTAATCCAGCGTTGTTCTGTGGAGGGAAGGAAGTGAACGGAAAATTAATTGCTTTTTCTGGCACGTCTTAGTTTCCCTTTTGAACCAGACAATTGTTCACCGGTTGTTGCTTTTTTTATCATTAAATATCATCGCTTTTGTACGTTTTTGTCCGCATGTAGATAGACATTTGCGTGCTTTAATTAGAAATTATATCTTGTATTCACCTGCGGTAACTAATAATTCCCGCGGATGGGCATTGATGATGAAATATCCGATAGGGGCATGTCACCTTCAGGAGGAGGCAGACTTTTATGACTGATGTTTTACGGGAAGCATTAGTGCACATAAAAAGTTTATTAGTCAGGCAGCACTTGGGGAGCTGTCAAGCCCCTGTGACTGTATTTCACTGTGTTGCAAGCAATGCTGCATCTAACTATGCTGCTGTACTGCAGGAACAAAACAACAAATTCCACAGACTAATAAAGCCCAAACTATCCTCAGTCTGTTTGCCTGTAAAGTCCGACGCTTACACATTTTGCATTAAAGCACAAAATTTGCATTTAGAAGCTGTTTTTTTGTGGTAGAGATCATAATTGTTAATCTTTTTGTTTGTTGCAAGAGGGAAGATCTGTGTGTTGCACCCTGAAGGAAGTCTTTTATTCCACAGTGTGTTTAACATTCCGCAGAGGAAAACATGGGGAGGGATGGATGAGGCGTGTGAGACTTTTATCAGGCGAGATGAGAGTTGTGACAGTCTGGAGACCAGGTTTTCTGGGCTGTCTGTCTGGGTGTCCTTCACACTGAGGGCTTGGATGATGGGGTTTGGATGCAGGGGTGGGGGGGACTTTTCATGTGACAGACGGCTTTGCCTAATAGCCAGTCTGTTCTCCGACGCTTGTCTGTTTTTCTCTGTCTCATATAGACACATTCTCTTTTTTTCTCTCCTCCTCCTCCTCTTCTCTGGCCATATGTGCCTCTGACATCCCTCCATCTCTGATAGACGAGAGCACAGACAGATGAGGTATCCGTATCATCGCCCCGAGTGTGGCGTAAACAAGGCTTTTAATATTAAAATGTCTCCAGAGCAATCCAGATTCCGGGACAGCCGGTCTGGGCACCTGGGCAGTTCACTGATTAAGGTGGCGCCGGCGCTCTGCTGTTAGAGAAGGGGGTTGTTTGAAAGAGGCAACAGGGGGGCGGCTCTGCCAGCCTGCCAAGTGTGTGGGCGCTGCTGGGGCCAGTCAGTCTTCATAATGGCTGTCTGGCCGTGGGACAGAGCCAGCTCAGTGGTCACATGACTGATTGTGCAGACCAGAAGGACTCCCTTCAGTAACCCTGGATCAATGGTGCCTATGGAGACGACAAAGGGCAGAGGGGAGGAAGGCATTACGGGCGTGGACGAATGAAGGGAGAGATGGGAAGAAAACAACAATTGAAAAGTCGGCACAGGGCATAATGAAGGACAGAGACCGGACGAAGAAATACAATTACACCCAAGCTGAAGTCACACAAGAGGGAATAGCGAAAGAAGAATGTAAGAAGTCTTAAGTAAAAGGGAGAGTAGGGACGGCGCTCACTATTCATTACCTATAAGTTGATGCTCTGTGCTTTCCGAAGGACAGATAAGTTTATCTCTCCAATGTGTTTTTCCTCTCCCTTTCTCAACTCTTGTGGGCTTGAGATTCAAACTTCAAAAGAGCATTAGATACTATAGAAATTTCAATTTAAGCCAAAGACATAGTCTGCATTTAAAGTTTGCATGTTTTTAAAAAAAAAAAACATGCAGGAAAAGGAAGTTTCACTCTGCTTGGCAAGTATCAGATATCCTCAGACCTGAGACCTGTATAATGAAGCAGGATCAGCCCGGCTGTGCCGGAGATATGGGGGTTCAGTAGGCCTAATATTGGTGGTCTTAGATAACTGGTTATCAGCTTTAATCAGAAAAGATTTCTCGGATCCAGCAATGGCCATATACACATTTAAGATGTGGGAATTAAATCCCTAATCGCATGCAACAGGAACAGAGGAAGACTGGAATTTATTAGGAGATGAGATTACTTTGCATCGGGAAATGGTCATTACAACAGCAAAGGAATCTAAATATAATAAAAATGTAAGCACGGCACATATCTATAATACAAAACCAGGCAATAGATGTATTCTAGAGTGTGTTTGAGAAGGAACTGCATTATTAAAAGTTGTGCTGTTAAGTTTCATAAACATTTTAACCAAGCATAAAACCACACTAGCATCCTTGTGAGGCTGTAATGCTCTTGACACTCCAGAATAGGGCTTCAACTAACGATTATTATTTTCATTGTCAATTAATCAGTTGATTATTTTCTTGATGAATTGATTCGTTGTTTGGTATATAAAATGTCAGAAAATGATGAAAATGGCGATCAGTGTTTCCCAAAGCCCAAGATGACATCCTCAAACATCTCGTTAGAGAAGATAATCAGTTTACTGTCATAGAGGAGTAAAGAAACCAGGAAATATTCATATTTAAGAAGCTAGAATCCGAGAGTTTTGACTTTTTTTTTCTTAAAAAATTACTCAAACGAATTAATCCATTATCAAAATAGTTGACGATTCATTTGATAGTTGACAACTAATCGATTAATCGTTGCAGCTCTACTCCAGAAAATGTGTGTTGCATGGAGGCAACATGCAAAGACAACTTTTCTATTATTAGATTCTTTCCACTAAGGGGGCAAAAAATGTAAAGTTTGACCTGAGAGTGACGCCAGAGGGAAGGCCAAGTTGCTGCCTATACAAAGGGTTTATGCCCTGGTGAACATCAATGTGATTAGCAAGTTTATGTATGGCGGTATTTCACATTATTTTTGGCCTGAAGCTTGTGTTGGAGGAATTATCATTATTGTAAACCACTCACAATCCCTGCTCAGTCATGTTTTAATACGTTCATGACATGTTGGCCACAATAATGATAATATCACGATAATGATTATATAATGTATTGCAAGTGAGTTGTCATACACTGTATTTCAGGGGTCTCCAACAAGTAGCTTGCAAGCTGCCAGTAGCTCTTCCCATTTATGAGTAGCTCGCTAAAGGTTCAAAGAATATGCACCAAAATCCACAGCAACTTTTTTTTTTTTTTTTTTTTTTTTAAGTTATTTTTTTGGGGGCATTTTCCATTTTTATGACAGGACAGTGGATAGAGTCGTGAAAGGGGGGAGAGAGAGAGTGGATGCGGAAAGGGCCACAGGCCGGATTCGGACCCGGGCCGCCGCGGTCAGGACCAAGCCTTAATACATGGACGCCCGCTCTACCAACTGAGCTAACCCAGGCGCCCCACAGCAACTTTTTAAGGGACTTTCTGGCTGGCAGCAGTCTACGAATGGAGAAAGTAAAGCTTAAAAGACAACAGTCTCTGTTTACCAAACTGACGAAGGCCAACGTCGCAGCAGAGGCTTCGTTTAGCGGCGCACATCCTAACGAAACACAAAAATCCCTTCGCCAATGGCAGGATTGTTATAGAGGCGAATACTGCGATGGCTGAAATGTTATTAAAGAATCATAAAAGTAAGACAGAAATTGTACAACTGAAAATGTACAACTTGGTGCTCAGCCACTTTCATTTTGTTAAATTAGCTCTGAGAGAGAAAAAGATTGGACACCCCTATACTGTATTTACTCAGTATATTACAATTCTGTCTTTCAGTATTGTGCAGACGGCTGACTTGAACCACTGTGTGATTAAGTACATAGTTTCTCTTCAGGTCCCTTTACTGTGTACTTTATGTCAGCATCCTCCAAGAACAGTACCCAGACCTTAACCTGCAGCTGTGTGACATAGGTTACCATGGCCGAATATACAGTAGTAGCAACATCAATGATTGGCATGTGGCCAGAGATGCATTATGTGACACAGTGTTTAATTACGCCTCACTGATTTATGTATTTGTATGATTTTCGAGATTTTTAGTTTTACTTTGAGGTACACTGGAAAGGGATGACAGGCACTCAAGAAATACGATTTTTTTTCTTTGCAAATGGTTCCTGTTTTTTTTTTTTTTTGGTCCATTCCAGTTATTAAAGCATCAGTTAAGCTTTTAGCAGTGTTGTAGAACCGCTCCAAGCTTTTAACACACTGACTGCATCCTATTACCTCCGTAGTCTTTAAACTGTGCTCGGTTTGACATCAGTCATCATGTCCCTCTCACAGTGAAACGGTAGCATATACTTAGTAGGAATGGTTGTATGCCACAGTGAGCCATTTATCCTGTTTCATAAAACACCCCCTGGGTTTCTTTATGGGTCTGACTGTGTTTAAAAAAAAATGAATAGCTGCATATTTGTAAGCATGTCAAATGAATAACACCAGGAAATGACACAGTATACTGTAACCTCCTGAAGATTAAACCTCTTGTTAGCAGACTACATCCAACATGTCTGTCCTCTCTCCCCTCTCCCTTTGTTATACAATGGGGAACCATTAAGGTGATTCCATTATCTCCTCCTCGCTCTCCTCTAAGGGAACTTCTTAACGTCATTCATTGCCATTTAATTTGTGACCAAGAGTATAATGGCCCTGAAAATTGGAAGGCACAGTGCCTACACGGGGGGGGGGGGCGGCTCGTCAGGGTAATTGTTGATTGCCAAATTGCATCTCGTCGAAGAGGGGCTTTGAAAGGAAATATGGTAATAGTCTTATACCTAAAGAAAGTGACAACAGGGATGTTTGTCATGTTCGAGGTCAGTTTTAATTTCACGCTAATGAGCATTTCTATTGTTGTGGGCTACATGGTTGTGATTGCTGCAGTTCTCCTCAATTAATTCCTCGATTGCCCCCCGTGGCCGCAGGAATTGTGAAATTCCTAAATGAGCCAGTGTCAGATTGAGTCTTTAAAGTGGTTTAATGCTCTTATCTGAATGGCTCTGCATTCATTTTCTCTGTATGATTAACGGCAGGTACCGGTGTCAAAGTGGGCGGGAAATTAGTTCATGGGGGGATAACGGTATTCATCTCAACTCCTCACACCTGCTGCAACGCAGCCGGAACCTGTGTGATTATTCTGATTGGCCGAGCATCAGCGCCCTTATTTTATTCCGCTTCGCTGACCTTTCCGACTCACTGTTTGCAGTCCGCACGCAGGAGGAGGCATCCTCGCTCGGCATAATACATGCATCATGTAGTGAGTTGACCGCACGCAGTCCTCTGTTGGAGTGGTATGCTCCGCACTTTCTAAATGCACATTTCAAAAGTAATGGCATGCATGAACATGAGTTTGAATGGGGTCTACTTGAGGCGATACATCTGGTGGATGATGAGATGGATTTATCCTCACCGCTCCCGTTTTTGCTCTGATGAACAAGCCGTGGTGTACACAAAGAAAGGGTCATATTAAACAGCCCCTGGCTCTCTGTCCTCCCGTGGACGTGATGCATTGTCTGTTGCTGCGCCTCGTCTCTTCACTTCCCTTCCGTGAGCTGATTAAGTCTTTGGAACAGCATGGAAACACCACAGGGTGTTGCATTGTTTTACAGGAGGGAAGACAATCCCAGTGAACAGTATGAATAGACCAGTGACTCTGAAAGAGGCAGACTGTCACTGCTTGTTGTGATTATTCAGTCGGCTCGGAACGTGCATCACATGACGGTGGGCTCTCTCTCTTTGGTCAGGCTTGTTTGTTTCACTCTCTTCCACTCATTAAGATACAGTCAACAATTCATTTCATGTGTAAAGTTTGTGCATATTTGAAGAGTTGCATCCCAAATTGAAATGTAATTACAAAAACACTTAGTTCATAATTGATGGGATGAACGATAACACTTTTCTCGGCTTAATCAGGCTGTCATTTCAGATATTAAAATTCGAACAGTATTTATTTTTATTTTTTCAGTGCGTGCAGTTAATCGTGGTCAGTATGGATATAGACAGTTATATATTTTCCCCGGAAAAGAATCTCCTCAGCCCGATAAATCACCATGTAAACAAAGCCGGTACTGCTGCGGCTGTGGCTCAACAGGGGTTGCTGCACAGATGCGGGCTGTAAAGAAATTTTACGGATTTATCATTGAAATGCCCGGGGAGTTTTGACACCCGTGCAGATTATACTCCCATCTCATGGAGGAAGAACAGCGATGTGGTTGTTTTCTTTGTCTCAAGGCAAATCACTAACATCATGAATCCCTGCTGTGTGTGTGTCTGGTTGGCACAGTATGCGTGTGTGTGTGTTACTGCATCAGAGAACATTAGACATGGCTACAAAGGAAGAAAGTTTCCGTACAGCTTTCTTGTTGATAAATCTGAGCAAACCAAACCGAAACGGATATTGCAACACATTCTCATCCCAACTCGTCACATACCGCCGTTTTGTCACACCCCTTAGCGTCACTTTATTTTTGGCATCAAAACCACTATAGTTACGTTTAGGGAAAAACTACTAGGCTTAAAACTACTACGTTTGTTGAACGTTACACGTGAACACGGGACACGAACGAAGAGTCTCCTGGATGAAAGCCTTGTGTTTGTTGGGCACATTCACCTCCCCTCCCACTCCCGGTGTGTGTCTTTTCACTCTTTAAACTACGTCATCACATTCCCGGTGCACTTTCTCGGAGCATTTACTGTTGCCGCAGATGGGTTTACATTAAAGTTAATGGAACGCCCGGTGCGTTTCACACCGGCGCTAAAGGGTGCCCTGTGCAGCAGTAGCAGGCGCCCGTAAATGGACCTGTATTTATATAGCTCTAATTCAAAGCGGTTTATACTACATGTCAGCATTCACACACACATTGATAGCAGAGGCTGCCATGCACGGTGCCAACCTACCCATCTAATCTAAATACTCATTCAAACAAAGTCTTACTCAAGGACACTTCGACATGTGACCGGAGGAGCCGGGGTTCGAACCGCCAAATTTCCGATTGGAAGATAACCTGCTCTACCCCGGAGCCACAGCCGCCATGTGACAAAATCTCGGTGTTTGAAGCCATGGGAGTGAGAACAGACTGGATATTGTGTTAAGTTTATGGCAAACAAAAACCAAGTAAACACAATATCCTTTCCACATATTTTTTGGGCAGTGTTTTCCATCCAGCCTCTGACAGCATGTCACCTATTTGTGACACTGACTGTCACATAATCCAATTGAAAGGCATATTTATGCATCTCGGTGTATTCCTGTGCATCAGTTCATCATCCTGTGTGTCAGTGAAAACAGTAAAACAGTCATAAAATCCAAGCTGTGAACCGATCCTCCCCGCCATCCACCTGCAGAGCGGGTAGCACCTGCGTGCCCACATAGCAGCCTCTCGCCTCCGGAATCTTAATAGAGTCCTCGCTCCTCAATAACTGCTGTCACACTCGCTGACGTTTTCTCTTTCTGCCATGACAGGACAGAAACTCTGTTACCACAGGAAGGTGGTGTATTATACAGAAGATATGAATAAAACAGGGCTGCACATAAGATTAATTATTAAAGACAAAGAAGCGGAAAAACAAGTCATTACTAAAAATGTACATAATAAACCAGCATATTATAGAAGTGACTTGAAACATTTTACCTCACCTCTGTGACCTGATTTATGCAGGCGTGTTATTCTGAAGTCTCAAAGCCTCGAGTTCAGTTCATGGTTACTTTTATTCTGCAGTCTACTTTGTAAAAAATCAGACAGTTCTCATCTAAAGATCACAGACTTCCCAACTCATATGTAGTCAAAAGGTCTGTGATGTAGCATAGGGCAGACCCAGTCATGCTTTGAAATAAATCACTTACATTTTAAAATAGTCAATTCTAAAAATAACGGGTACAGGAAGCGACAGGGCTCCGTGCTTTTCTTTTTTCTTTTTCTTTTTACCGGTGAAAAGCTGAGCAGCTGCATTTTGAATGGGCTGGAGTGATGCCAGACAACTTTTCACCGGTAGAGAATAAAGAGCTACAGCAGTCTAAACAAGACAAGATGCCAGTATGAAGAATGTCACATTCAATGTCACATTCAACGCCCTTAATCTTTGTAATAGTACAGAGTTTGGATAAACATGAATTATGAGGTACGGAGCCAGGGTTGGTGCTGTTTAGAAAAGACATTCTGTCAAAAGCTACAATTTCAATGTCCCAAAGTATGGGCATTAAGCTGTAAAACGTTTTGAAACACATTTTTAAGGTAAAAGAAAAATACTGATAGAAAATATCATATTCAGGTCATGTGTTATGTACACTATATACTGTATGAGTCCATGCATATAACAGTGAAAACTGGCATTATTTGTTAATAGTGTAACTTATAAAAAAGGGGGGGAATGAACCTACTATAGAACAAACCTCTGGGGTACCGCAGGAGGCATAGTTCATCGAAGCCAAGAGTCTCCAACACAAAGTCCTGTCCTTAAAAGGACACTGAAATGGGGTTGTATGAGGTACTTATTACTATGTATAGTACTATGTAGGTACTTATCCATATTCATTGTATTACCTACAGGAGATGATGGTCATCCCAGTTTGGAGAAGCAGAATGGATTTACCGCATGGAAGCAAAGCAAAGTACTGCTGTGGACGGGGCCGACAGCAAAACGTATTTTAGCCACCTTAAATAAATGCTCATTTAGTGTAAGCCTTAAGTGTACGCTATATTTAGAATATTTTCACCACTCTACCCTGCCATCGGACAGCCCTTTCCAACAGGAAACTGAAGCCGTTGTATCCGTCTATACTCTCGGCAAAGCCACCAGACTCCATTGGAAAAACCTGTAATTTTACCTCACAGAACAGGGGGGTTGCTGGTCTACCGCTGCCTCGATCGGTTATTTTTTTTAGTTTGTGTTTGTGCTATTGTGTGTCTTGTGTATTGTGTGTGTTTTGTGGCTTTGGTAAGGACTAACCAAAGTCACGCAATAACACAAACAAACTAACCGATCGAGGCAGAGGTAGGCCAGCAACTCCTGTGTTCTGCGAGGTAAAATTATTGTTTTTTTCAATGAAGTCTGGTTGCTATGGCGAGAGCATTGATAACGGCTTCAGTTCCCCATCGCAAACTGCTGTATACAGTTACATTCGACTGAGACACGAGACTGTATAGCTGTCTCACGGCAAGGTAAAGTGGTGAAAATATTCTAAATATAGCATACACTTAAACTAATATTGATTTTTTTTAAGGTGGGCCTTTCTTTTAGGTGGCTGAAATACATTTTGCTGCCGGCCCCGTACACAGCAGTACATTGCTTTGGTTCCATGCGGTAACTCCTGTCTGCTTCTCCAAGCTGGGTCATCTACTGTACATAATACACAGAAAAGTACCTCATACAACCCCACTTCAAAACACCCAAACTATCGCTTTAAGATGAGATTAAAACCAGTTGAAAAGTCTACAGGGCTACAGACCCAGCAAAAATGTTGTGCCTGGAGGAATTACAATGACTTTTATCGTACCAGTTGCTAAATTAGCTAATTAGTATGATTTTAAGGCAGAGTTACAGCACCGTGCATACTTATTAACCCCGACTGAAACGTCTAAAATAGGCAATTTGTTTTTATAAAAGTTATCAACTGAAGAAGGCTTCTCTCCCTTGAAATAAAATGTTTTCATAGAAGATTCAATTATCAGTAACCACTGAGTTCCTTTTAACATCTGCTCTTTTGTTTGGCTTTTTTGTGTGCAAATATATTCACAAAGGAAATTGGTTTGTAATTTGATGAGGTGTTTTTTTATACAGTGGTAGCTGGTGACAGCCCTACATCGGCTCCTCCGTAGAAGTAGCTACACCTAATTTTAGAAGTTGAAAGTTCTTAAACTTAGAGCCGCATATCAACGAGGCTGTTGTGTGTGATTTGTGTGTTCCTGGCAGCGCTCGCGAGTGCTCTTTGTATTAGGAGCATGAGAGAAAAGCCCCTTATCTGATCGTGGCCTGAGTAACCTGTGACAATGGAGCTTTAATAGAAACTCCTGACAAATGTATAAGTCGTTGCTCCCACACTTACACATCAGCTCTCCCTTTCTTGTGTCTGAGCCTCAGCAACAACTCCGATCGAGATGCTGTCACTCACTGCCATCACTCTGGCTCTCCTCCCTTTGTTCCTCTGATCGTCACCTTCCAGAAAGCTCTGGTAAATTGCCTTTTTCCTTCCTTAAAGTCTCCCTTTCCACCTCTACTTTGCCCCTCCTCGGTTTTCCCTCCACATTCCTCCTCATTAGGATACATCCGTATATCTCTAATTCTAGCTAGCAGGATCATCGCGGAGTGCAAAGTGTTGGGGAGATCACAGGGGCGCTCTTAATGAAAGGTGTGTGCGGGGGCTATTTCTAAATTACACACGCCTAGACGGTGGTTGTCAGATGAAAGGAAAGAGTATAAATCCACAGAGAGAGAGGAGGGGAAGCTGGCAGACAAGACGGCAATAAGAGAGAGAGCGATGTAAACCTTTCCAGGACAATGGCCAATTACATCCAGCAGAGCATTAGTGCAGTGAAGGTAAATTACCCATAATAGCAGTATGTCTTTTCTTCTTCTTTTTTTCTACATTAGATTGCCATCTATAGCTGCTTCCTGATATCATTAATGCTCTACGGTCCATTTCTTCTCCCTTTTGCTCCTTTTATTTGATCTATTTTTCCATATCACAGTCATCTCTTGTCCCAAAGCTGTTTGTGGTGTTAAATCATCCCGCAGAAGCAACCAGATTTACTTCATTAAGTAGTGGCAGAGTGCACTGCTTCACTAGAGAGTAAGGGTAAGAGTCTGTCCTCGTGGGCTCTATCAATAATTATTAAGGACGCTCTGTCATTAGACCAAACCTCATAGGCCTGCAGGGTTTTTTAGGAATGTGCCCTGCTGCTTCCTGTGATGGAGTACGCTCAGATGGCATCACCTCTGTTTGGAAATGCAAATTGTAATAGTTACTTTCCAACTTGAGGATGGTTTGCCACCAGCGCTGTGTACACAGCCTTATTCTCGCTCAACCTCTTTGCTTAATCAAGAAGAACCTCGCTCTCCTATCAGCAACCCCCAGTTTGCTCTTCAGCTCCTCCCTTCTCCCTTCTCCCTCCTCTCTCCATCTTTTGTACACACACACACACCTCAAAACCCATTCAGCATGTCCCAAGCTACTGCAGTATGATTATTCATACGGCAATGAGGCTGGATCAAGCTGGCGAGGCTGCCACGGCGCGATGGGAGTGTTTCCGGATGATGACTTTGGAGTCCTGCAGCTTCTCTGCCAAGAAGCAGGGAATTCGAACTTAATCAGGGCGAGACACCCCTCCCTCCTCCATCTCCCAGAGAGAGCTGCACAGGGTCGAGGCCAAAATAGGAATAGAATGAGAGAGACAAAAGTCAAAGAGGCTTACGCAACACCCTGCACGCTCCCTCGCTCTGTTTTCCTCATAGGGAGCCAGAGGTTTTCCCCCCATGAGTGATGGGTTCATTCTTAGGGCTATTGGAGAAACTTCTTTCTGTTTCAATCAAAGAGGGGACATTAGTAAGATGAGCTTGGCTCTAGTCTATCAGTCCTAACATCTTATCTCTCTGACACACACACACAGTGTTCCAAATTTCCACACACCAAGGCTGTTGTCCATCCATCACTATGTTCCACTGAAAGCCCGGACGGTTAGCTCCGTATATTGGGCCTCCCCAGCCCTCAGCCCGCCCCTGTCCGCAGGACATGGTCACACCAAGGGGAGGAGGAGGCAATGATCGGCCCTGATCAATAATACATGGACTGCATTAAAGCGTATGAATAAGTCATGGGCGGAAAGAACCCAATCGCCAGGGCACACGCACACACACACACAGGGCAAAGTGATCTTTTACTTAGGCCAGGGAAGATGAACAGACAGGAAAAGAGAACAAAGCAAGGTCTCTAACTTGTAGGGAATTTATCACCCACCCACTGACATTTTGTTGCATGTTGAAGCTCCACTCTGTCTTTCCTCTCGACCACCACCACCCTCTCTCTCTCCTCTCTCTCTCTTTCTCTCTCTCTCTCTCTCTCAAGTAATGGCCTTTTTCCTGCGGGTGGAATAAATAAGTTATTACATCTATGTGTCCTAAGGCTTAGCAAGGACCGTTTGAATATAAATAGTTAATTTGCCTCCATAGTGCAGGCCCCTGCTTTGTGACATATAAATATATTTGTAATTACTTTTTTTCTTTTTTCTTTTTTTTTTACGAAGAGCAAGGGGGTGACTGTTTTGGTTGACTAGAGATGCAAGATGAAATTGCATTACACAAATAAGTCTGCCACCGTTTTACCCCCAAACACCATGTCAGACAGGAGGGACCTGCGTGAGGGCGCTGGGCTTAGCTCAATGCAGACTCTCGTGTGTTGTGCTGACTATAAAGAATGAACAGCCTGTGTGATGCTGCAGACAGGTTGAATACTGAGTCAAACTGGCGTGGTACAGAAAGTACAAGTGGTAACTTTGCCAAGAATTTGAATGGGAACAGAGTAATGTCTCGGATGTGTAGAGATGGTATAACTACACAGCAGCGGCTAATCCTGTATGAGTACCTTATACACTCTGTCCAACATCATCACTTCTTTTTGGCTGTCAGTAAGTTGGCACGTGTTGCCAAGGTGTGTTTGTATGTGTATGTGTCTGTATATGCAAATTGTTACTGCTTTGTTAAACTCTAAAAGTGTCGTCTATAACTTCACCGCGAGGCATTTGAGTTAAAGCTGCCCTTTGATGAGATGCCCTGTTGTGTGTTTGTGTTGTGATGCTGTGCTGTGATGCTCGAGGAGGTGCAAGAGGGGAAAAGGAAGCAGCTCTTTGTTTTTGCCAACAGAAGTATGTCAGACAGGAATACTCAGGAAGCAGCGCTCACAAAGATATCGCAGCCTATTAACTGACGTGTAGATTTTTTTTTTCTCAAAGGTTGTGCTGCAATACAGCAGCACGGGCAGGACACGGAGGCGGAACAGTACAGTGTTGAAGCAAGTGAGGGGGAGAAGCAGAGATGGATGGATATGTGTCCTTGACAGAGTGATAGCAGATATATAGAGACGACAGAATATTACTAAGTCAATAAGTTTATATAGCATATAAAGGATTATATACAGTATTTTTTATACATATCCGAGACAACATGATGTGTTAAAGTGAAAAATCACAAAAAAACAATCACCAATTTGGGACACTGTACATTAAACTAATACTGGAAAACATTTCACACACCATCACATTGAGTTATATCGTACAACTGACTGTTTTACGTCATGACTAGCTGTCTCATCTTCTTGCTGCTGCTACATTAACTTCTTTGTGTTTGAATGTTTTTTTTTGTCAATGCTCGCTGTGCTTGTTCTGGGGAATGATTCATTCGTTTCGCTTACTGTGTTCTGTAACCATTCGTGTGAGAGATAATAATTGCTTGCTCTACAAATTACCTGTTGCTTTATTGGTTGTCATGAACCACTCTCCCTCCAAATGTAATAACTAGAGAGAGCAAAGCATCCGCACTGTGGTTACATACAGATGTAGCTGCTCAACTGACAGTGAATGTACAAATACAGCTTCATTTTGTAACAATATCAGTTCTGGCAATAGACTGTATGTATAGATGGACGACGCGTCTCCACTTCCTCCCACTGTACAAAAGTGAAGCCAAAATATCCTGGATATGGATGCTGCCATATCCAGATTTTGATGTCATTTGGAGCCAGAGTCTCCGCGGTAGTTATCGGGGGGGGCTGAAGCCGTGGTATCGAGATCCCGCCCACACACCCGCCCGAGCCAATGGCCATGGCCACAACTTGCGTGAGCCACCTAGCTGCTACGTTAGCACCACGGTAGCTGTTTGGCTAGAAAGACACAACTAACCATAATATCTCTACAAATATATTTATGATCAAAATGACACATGTTCAATTTACACCGACTCGTGACGTTATGGAAAGTTAAATTTACATCTCCTCTCGTACAATTCCAGAGCTTCGGCCTCTGCAATTACTTCACTAAGAGCATCTGTCAATCACAGCTGTCAATCATGACGTCTCACCCCCTTTTTTATAGCATCAAATAACTAATTAAAACCTTATCAGAAAAATGAACACTTGAACATACATCAGCGTGATAAGAACTACTTAAAATGACATAAACCATTATATTTAACCACATATTTGACGTGTACTTTGACTTTGTAGTTTGGCCCATGTCCCATCTGCTAACATGGAGAGGGCGGGATTTATGACCTATACTGCAGTCAGACACAGGCGAGCGATTGGGTGTTTTGGCATCAATTTTGGGGAGCTGTCATGTCGTCCATCTTTATACAGTCTATGGTTCTGACCTTGAACTTGTCGATTGTATCGGTTCTAAATCAAAAAAGAGTGCACCGTCAGTCAAGCTGCCAGCCGTTCACTTTAATTTCTACTCTATTTTGTGCCCTATGAAGCCGTACATCAGGATGACAACAGAGATTTGAGTGGAATACACTTTGATTCTTGCTTTGATAGATGACAGGAAAATTCACAAATATAAATGCAAACTAGCTGTCCAAGGTCACAGGAAGTGATTGTTTTAAAAGAAACATTTGAGTGGGGAAATTAGATGGCATAGCTCTAAAGTGAATTGAATCTCATTGAATTAAACAGCAACACCCCCCCCCCCCCCCCCCCCCCCACCCCCACCCCACCCCATACAGTAAGTGTGTGTTTAGAAAAACATGCTGACACATCAGTCTTTTGAAAATGGTTGTGCCCGTAGACGTATGGGGGGGGGGACTCATAATGTGAAGGATGGAGGGTGGAATGAGAGAAGTTACAGCTGCATCTCAGGGAGGAGCAGTACTCTGTCACCCTTACGACATTGTCCAATTAGAGCATATGATTAGTGTAGACTGTCTCCAGTGAAATTGAATCCATCAGCCAGGCTCGGCTTGCTACAGGTCCCTGCGATTTAGCTATCACTTTGTCTCTGTCACCGCAGAGCTGCTAATATAAAACCGACAGAATGGATGATTTCTACTTAAGGCGTAGCTTGATTGAAGCTGATTGCATTTCACAAAGGTTTATTATGTTTCCGTAATATGTGCGCGTGGCGGGAGGGTGTGTGTTTGTGAGAGGAGAAGAGTTACAGTCATATAATTTGTCTGTGTTCTGTTTTTGCTGTGTTTTTTCCCCAGGCTACCAGAGCCGAGGGCAGATCCCATGAACCCACGAGACCTCGACGACAATGATTCTGGACCATCCATGGACCACGCCCCCTGATACCAGCACACCAGACTCCTACTACATCCACCTGTCCTTCAATGTCTGCTTCAGCCAGCCGTCAGCCCTGTTGAGCTGTCAGACTGGCCCTCTCTCTCTCTCTCTCTCTCTCTCTCTCTCTCTCTCTCTCTGTCAGCCATCTCCCCTCCTCTTCTTCCTCCTCCTCCTCCCGGTGCCTGCTGGCAGTGAGCTGACCTTGAAGAGCGCTGCTGCGACAAATATGGATGGCCACGTCTTTTCTGCTCTCAAACTTCTTCTCTTTTTTTTTTTTAATTCCTCGCTAGCTACTAACTTTCTTTAATTGAAGCACACAAGTTATATGCAATCAATTACCATCAGGCTCAATTTCCACAGCCAGTCAGATCCTTGGCTTACTGGCGAGCCTGGCCGACTCGGAGAGGAGTCTGAGTAAGCAGCCGAGCGGAGCATCTGTTAAGCCCCGACAGATGTCAGAAACGTGGGTATCGTGTGACGCGGTGCGCTTCACACTTCATTTATGCACAGTATCATTCTGTTTCGTTTCGACAAACATTCTGGACAACTTTTTGTCAGATGCCACAATGCCTTACGTCATCCAGAGAATATATTATAAAGGTGTTCTGGGTGTCATATTTTGATTGTAAAAAAAGAAAGTGTCTCTAGCTTTTCTATAATGTTGTCTATCATCATGTTGCCTTCACCCCTCCTTTCCCTACTGTACAACCTCTGCCCTACCCGCTGATTCTTTATGCTTGTAGATTTTGCGCGTACTTCCTTGTGTGCTTGTCAGATCTATTATCCGAAGCGGGGGACATTTTGACACCGATCGATCGGCGAATGTTGCTGAGTCTTTGTTAGATGAAAATCGAACTGTAATTTGACTGTGCAAAACAGAACTCCGGCAGTATCAGCTCTCTACGCACCGAAATGTAAAGGCTCATTACTCCTGGCCAATCTGCAGCGTATGACGGATTGCGATCCAGGCGAGTGTGCGCACTTTCTACCTTGACCCGCTCAGCCATGGCCTTCATTCACGATGTACCGCCGCAGGTCCGTCTGTGTCAGCAGTTTGTTTTTAATGTGATTGATTCTGTTGCCTTACTGTACATTTAAAAATTGAAAGCGGTGTCACCCGTAATATGTGGGAAATGTTTGACAACGACATGACTCCACTGTGCTGTAGCGCTGCACTAAGATGAACTGAGAGTCGTATACCCACCCAAGGGAGATGTCGGTGTGTCAACAGCCTATTGAAATAACTCTGTCTTTATTCTAGTGTAACAACAGACATAAGTCTGACTCTCTGATGTTTCCTCTTGTTTTTATTTGTCTATTTTTGTCTTACAGTAAATCTATAAATAAACAACCAGTTTCTTAGATTGGATATTGAAGATGATATTCATATTTTCACTTAAACCTGCAGTAGGCAGAATGTTTTTGGCATCGTTGGGAAAAAATCCCATAATAACTTTTCAGCATATTGTAATTCAAGTGTTCTGAGAGAAAACTAGACTTCTGCACCTCCTCATGGCTCTGTTTTAAGGCTTTACAAAATCTAGCCTGTGACGAGAGACTTTGGCCAATCACAGGTCATTTCAGAGAGAGAGCGTTCCTATTGGCTCATTCAACGGAGGCAGCTGTCAATCACTCGCAAACTCTGATCAAACGGTCAAACTAGGCAGCGCTGATAAAATATGAATCAATATTCTGTTACTGTAATGCCTATTTCTCGTTTAAATGTTTTCAGAAACATCTTGAAGTGTACTGTTTAGCTGTAAAATGAGAAAGTTTGCTCCGGCTAGTGGGCGGTGCTTGATATTTCCTCAACTGTGCTCAACATGGCAGCCGGGTCACAAACTTTCTTTTTACAGCTAAACAGTACACTACAAGATGTTCCTGAAAACATCTGAGGTGAGAAATAAGAATTACAGTAACAGAATATTGATTCGTATTTAATCAGTGCTGCCTAGTTTGACAGTTTGATCAGAGTTTGCAAGTGATTGACAGCTGCTCAGAGACGGCAAGGCTCCAGCTCGGCTCTGATTGGTTGTTTCCCTCCGGTCTGTGAAATCTTGCAGATGCCATTAGGAGCACCGGAGGACACCGGAGGAACATGTTTTTTTTCAGATTACCTGTCTCATGCACTACAGTCAGGATAAAGTGACCGTTTTATAAAAATCATATTTGCTCCAGTTCTACCTACTGCAGTTTTAAGGAACAATTCCTGCAGTTTTTGTGTCTCTTTGCACAACACCACAAACACCTGAAAACCATCAGTCATCCAAGAGAGTAATATAAAAAACTTCCATGATTTATGGAGACAGGAGGAGAGATGAAGTGCTGTAAAGAGGGGATTCAGGAAGGGGAGTCTTCCTTCATCAAAATGCAAAGCAGCAACCCATCCACATCAGACTGGGAATAGTAGGTTTGGAAACAAAGGAGGAGGGGGGAGACTTCTTTAGGGTCTCTACTTCTCTCCACAGATGCATTTAAATGCAGACTGGTTTCATTCCTACAGATCCAGACGAGCCAGAACCCACTTTCATCAACTCGCAGCCTCAATCAGAAAGCCTTTGTCTCTCCGCTGTTCATTTTTCTTTCCCCACTTTACTTCTCTTTTCCTCCTCAGAATCGCACACAGTTCGCTTCACACCTGCTTTCTACCAGCTTCATCTAGCCAAGAGTGCTTTCTCAGCATGTCTGATCTCTTCCGCATTGAGATATCGACTCAGAGAAACTCATTTAGCCGATGGTCATTGCTGTCTGGGTGGTGGTAACACATCTGGGTTTGCATTCTCTTGTGAGTTTCCCTTTGCAGAAATAATGGGGCTTAATGATTTACCGCGTGAGTCATTGATCCTCAACGTTCACTAAGCCACTGCTGACTGACCAAGCACCAGAGCACTCGAACCCTTTTAGAGATTCTTTTTCTTCTTGTGTGTTTTAGTGTTTCTGCGACTAAATTGATTTCAGTTCGCTGCTAGCCAGATACGTGCTATCAAAGAGGAGGCTGGTTCTGGAGAATAATCATTATCCCGTCATCTGTGTGTCGCCTCGGTCATGGAGTCCAACCTGATCAAAGAAATAATAACAAACCTGAGGGGGCACAATGTGCCTGTTGTCTGGGGAGGAAATGGAGAGGAGAGGATTGTCTGATCTAATTTAGCTAGGGAGACCACGAGGCTCCCTTTTTCTTCCACACCCAATTACACCTGCTCCTCCATGTTCACTTCACTGAGCATGTTCACACTGAGGCACAAAGACGCGCAAAATAAACACGAGCGCAGCCGCAAGACCTGCGCCTTCCTGATGAGCGAAAAAGAGACTATTTGTGCACTTGTATCGACATGAATTAATTGCTTCATGGGTCGTGAGATTGAATTAGCTACGTGACGCGCTTGCTAGTGGTGATGCGGCTTTGATTTTTGTCGCCTTTTAATAGAGCCTATTCCTCTCTGCCGTCATTTAGAAGACAGTTGGTGTCTTTGGCTTCGCAGTAATGGAGCAGCTCCACCACCCACCAAACCCACCATGACTTCTGTTTATTAGCATGCAGGAGCTGGAAGAGAAATATGAAATGCCTCTAATAACAGAGCACACATTGCTCTGAGATGGATGTGTGTGTGTGTGTGTGTGTGTGTGTGTGTGTGTGTGCGCTGCATGTTTAAGTATTTGTGAGGATGTGTATTAGCGTGTGAAAAATGACAGTTTATTTGCAGAGACCCACACCTCTTGTACCATTCAAGAGAATGTATTGCTTGTCTCATAATGCACTTTCTTATTCATCTTTCCCCTCGGCCTCTTTACACACACACACACACACACACACACACACACACACACACACACACAAACACATGAAAACAAAGGAAATAGGCATCAGTCAAGGGATGCCAGCCTGGATTTTTACATTTTTCCACTGTTTGCTTTTGGTTCAACCACCCACTGAAACCAAGAGATGACTATTACAATACATGACATCACTCACGCTGTTGTGAAAGATCTTTGAGTTTAACATTATCAGCCCTTATGTGGGTTTCCAATGTGTTTATATGCATTTTGGATATAAAGTGGGAGGTGGAGAGCAGTGATAATGAACATATTGACTAAGAAAATTATGCACATAACCCAAAAAGTGACATTTCTCAATGCAGGGAAGTGCTGTCTATGTTTTTTATGCCTCCGTAACGGCGATAGCTGTGGCCGGAGGCATGTTTTCGGGTTGTCCGTACATACATACGTATGTACGTACGTCCGGTCCATTCTCGTTAACGTGATATCTCAGGAAGGCCTGGAGGAAATTTCTTCAAATTTGGCACAAAGGTCCACTCAAGGATGAACTTATCAGTTCATTTGGTGATCAAAGGTCAAGGTCACTGTGACCTCACATCCGTCCCACTCTCGTGAAAGCGATATCTCAGGAATGCCTGGAGGGAACAAACATCCACTTGGACTTGAGGATAAACTGATTAGAATTTGGTGGTCAAAAGTCACTGTGACCTCACAAAACATGTTTTTGGCCATAACTCAAGAATTCACTTTCTAATTATGACAATTTCACAGAAATATGTAACAGGATATAATGAAGAAGAGATGACATTTTGAGCAGACATGGATATAAACTGCAACTTGACTGGTTGGCGGAGGCGTACAACCGGGAGGAGATAATTCTAGTTGTTTGTATTTTCACTCCCAACACTCACCTCCAGCTTGTTTCCATTTCATTTAATGATGCTCAGCAAAGGGCTTAAGCACCTCTGAGAAACGCCAACAGGGGATGAATCAATCTCTTCCCAGTCGTCGATTTTTGGCTCACATGAGATCCAGCCAGTGAGAAGTTTGAAGCAGGTTGTGGACCATTCCAGCCTGACTGGCGGCGGGCATCTGTCAGACGTTGGCAGGTACAGACAGCTGTCTGGCAGCCCCGGCTCATGAACAATGACTGGGTGGAGACGAGATGGCCGGGGAATCCATCTCTCCTCTAGACAGCTCCCATCACTCTTGCATTCCCGAGTCAGCAAAGACACCTTAGGGCTTCTGTCTCTAACCTCTGTGCAATCTGTTCCTGTCTGAGCATCCTACTTGGACAAGTAAAGGAATTGTAGAGTGGAAAGGGAAAAGGAGACTGAGGGGATGCTGCGATGAAAAGAGCAGCAGATGAGCAGGCTCATACCGGGGTTTTTAGAATGAGGATGAGTTTAGAGTTAAGCTTGCAACGGGGAGACATAAAACTGGTCACGTGCGAGGTGATAAAGATGGGGATCATGATGGCATGGTGGATGCGGTGGAAAGGAGCCGGCGATGCTCCGTTTCCTCCAGTTGATAATGGAGCGTGCCTCTGAATAAAATGAACATCCCGTCTAAGATAACACCTACGGCTGCTCCTTCTGGGAGCTGTAACACATTATACTCTCTCTGTCACAGCTGTGATGAATCATCCTCACAACACGGATGAATGTAGAGGAGTGGGAGGCAAAATATAGCATCTCCAAAATCTCTGCCCAAAGGTACGTGGAAGAGGAAACAATACATGTCCATATTGTAATATAAAAACGGAATATTACATTTATTGGTTGACACGAATATGTCTGCATGTGTATGACGTCTAAAATGTTGTTTTAAAATCCTCAAGATGGGAGAGTTTGGCATCCGCCTACACTACAACTGTTCACAAAAACCTGGCGTCCTGACTTGATCCACTCATGTTTTCCCCCTCCATCTCTTCCCCATCGTTGCTCATGCCTCTCATCATTCATGCTGTGTACACAGTCTGTACCTTTTCTGGTTGCCCAGGCTCCTCCGGAGCTTGTTAATTGTGTCGGTGACACAGGTCTGTGTGTGAAGCAGCGGTAGTAATTGCTCCGGCCTGGTCCGAGGTGAGGAAGGGTGCAGCCGTCTGGCCTCTAGGTCTGCCCCAAGGCTACGAGATTAGATACACACCTCCATGTTTGATGAGATGGATAGCATTAGCAGTTTTATCATGGACACTTGTACCGCTGTCTTCATTGGGTTTGCCAGATTATACTGCAGATACAGTATAAATACTGTATACTTTTTTTTTTACCAGTAGTTGGAAAACAGTTTTGAAAATATCATGATGACATTCAGATTACAGCAGGGTTATCCGTGTTATCCATCCAGTTGTATTTGTTTCTCTTCACTCTAATACGGGGAGCTCAAATGCCATCACTTTGCATAATTTGTAGACTCACATGCACGAGAGTGGAAGACTTAAACGCCTGCTGTTGTACAAATAGCTTTCCCTCAGTTAGTAGCTTAGTGTCAGCGGCCCCCATTCATCAAGCTTTTCTGGAAAAAAAGACTGGAGATTCTACCAGGGAAATTATCCTAAATAAATCAAAGGCAGCATTTGGAGGGATACCAGCGAAATCAGTCGACCATTTACATATAAAACACTCAAAATTATGCAGTTTGGTTTATTAAAAGGAAGTCTTGGCACACCTTGGTGAAAATTACTGAAGCAGGAGGTGATATTTTTGTTCCAGGAGATGCTGTCGAGTCGGGTTTTTTTTGGCACTCTCTCGTAAGGTGTGGAGAAGGGAAGCGATCCTAAAAACGACCAATGAAGGCACAGGAATTTAAAGGAACAGTATGCAGCATTTATGGGGATTTATTGGTAGAGATGGAATATAATATTAATAAGTGTGTTTTCTTTAGTGTATAATCACCTGAAAATAAGAGTCATTGTGTTTTTTGTTACTTTATAATGAGCCGTTTATATCTAGATACGGAGTGGGTCCTCTTTACAGTGTCGACCGTCATGTTTCTACAGTAGCCCAGGACGGACAAACTAAACACTGGTTCGAGATGGGGCCATTCACATTTTCACATTTTTGCCTCGACCACCGTCGTTCTCCTACACGCTTGGCACACGCGTTTCAGTTGCTTGCAATCTACAACCTCACCGCTAGATGCCGCCAAATACACACTTCACCTTTTAATCAGATTAAGGCAAGGTGGCTCAGTGGTGGCAAGTAGGTCCTGGCTTTAAACAAAGAGTAAAGAAGCAATGGGCGAAACCCTGGTGCTTTTTTGACAATAGCTGCTAGATGGCGCTGAAGTAGCGTTTTCGCCATTTTGGACTGAAAACGTCAATGAGTCCATTGCCATGAAAGATAAAGAGACGTCTGTAAATCAGAGAATAACTATTTTTGAGGTAAATCAACTTCCCAGTATGAACACTTAAATAGCCCTCATTTAAATCATTAGGTCCTAAAAGTTGTAAAATTAACTAAAAGCCGAATCCAGAGTTATTTTCCTCGTCATAATGAACGTGCATCAGACCCACAGACATATCAGGTTCTACCAGCTTCCTGCTAGCTGTATGTGGCTGTAATAATGGATATATTAGCTGTAATTCATCACTTTTATCATCTTATAATACACCCATGGGCTGTATGCTGTAAGGTTGTACCGCGGTGGATGTATTAACGTCTCTGTTCCCAAACAACCGGCTATTAGCTAGTAGTGCTAGTAGCACGACATAAACAGAATTTTGTAGTTGTATGCTATTTACTAACACACAGAGCAAAAGCACAGGACACAACCTCTTATACATCCATGGTCCGTCGTCTATTGTACATCTACAGTATTTTGGAGGTCCTTGACATGAAAAAGCTTGAGATTGCTCTCAAAATATGTGTGCTGGATTTTTCTGACTTCCATTTATGTTCATCGCTCACTTTATGCTCCTCTGGGAAGCGGCCGGTCAAAAAGGTTAAAGAAATAAGTAAGTAATAGATAATAGTATGCATATTTTTAATATTTTTTATTGTTCAACACAGGCCATTTCGGTAGAGACATTAAAATCATGACAGTAGAATAGAAATAATTTTGTTTCACTTTTGCACGGCACTTTGTAGGCGGACGTTCTACCGGTGTCCGGTAGTCACTTTCAGTCCGAAATGGTGGAAGCGTAGCTCTGCTGCTGGGCACCGACGTTGCAATGGAATGAGCAATTGACTTTCACTTCTTAGCAACATACGTTCTTTGCATTAAACCCCAGCTTGGAGGCCTTTCTTTATGGACTTTTCCTCCTACCCCAAAATACATACATGTAATGTATTGGGAATGCACTCTAATATTACCCTTGACCAACGTACCGGCCTTAGACCTTGACTTGGTTGCTCGGGGCTGCGACACAGCTGCCCACTGTTGCTAAATGGGTCAAATACAGAGGACACATTTCCTCACAGTGACTAATGAAGTATAACAGAACAGGTGTCGCTTGAGTTTTAAACTTCAAGGTTGCATGAGTTGCTGCTGCCAAGAGTAGAGTTTTTGTTGGCAGTCGTAGAAGTGGGTTTAAAGGATGTCATAGACATAGTTTTTGGAAAGTGATGTAGGAAGCCATTGTGTTGGAGGATCTTAACCATTCTCAGGTCACAAAGAAACAATCTGTTCTATTTCACAATCTTAAGGAGCTGACAGTTCTGGCATCAGAAATGAAATTTGGCATTGAAAAAGGAAACATTGGCTCTGAAAAAAGTTCAACGGAAAAATAAAAAACAGGCATAAAAACATATTTTATTCTGATATTTTTTTTGCATTCTGATGTGTGTTTCAATGACTTCTGATTTTTTCTTCATGTCACTATTTTGTCAGTGTCAGTTGTCTTTTATGCTGACAGTTTGGGTGTGGGTCCAGAAGAGTGCATGACGTTCTCTCCTTAGTATGCAGATTATATGTAAATCACGCTCTCCTCACCTCCTCCACTCCACACCAAAACGGTGACAGAAAGTTGAAACTGGAAAAAAAAGACTGAAAAAGAAACTGTCATCGTAAAAAAACAAAACCTGACACAAAAGAGTGACATGAAGGAAAAACTCATTGAAAATTGAAAAACACAACAGAATGTAAAAAATATAAATATTAGGGCTGTCAAAGTTAACGCGATAATAACGCGTTAATGCAAATTTGTTTTAATGCCACTAATTTCTTTAACGCATTAACGCAATCAATGTTTCGGACGTTGCAGCGGGCTCAGTTTTAAAGCTAGAGTGACGATACTTGCATCATACGAAACTAGAAAACCTAAAGGCTCCATTGGTACCAACCATGTCTTACTAGCTTGTCACTTGTAAAGGAGGCTAAATAACGCTCCAAACTTACAAAAAAATGTTGTCATTGTTTTGTGTTGTTAATTAATTTCCAATCGTAAATTATATTTGTCCACTCCCATGTTGATAAGAGTATTAAATACTTGACAAATCTCCCTTTAAGTAACATTTTGAACAGAAACAAAATTTACAATTAATTTGCGATTAATCGTGATTAACTACAGATAATGATGATTAATCATGATTAAATATTTTAATCGATTGACAGCCCTAATCAAAATAAAATTAAATATCTTTAATGCCTGGGTTTTATTTTTCAGTGGAACTTTTTTCAGTACCAATGTTTTCTTTCTCAATGCCAAATTTTATTTTACGATGCCAAAACTCACTATCATTGTTCTAGCTCCATACAATTTTACCACCATCTGGTGTAAAACAGCACATTGAAATTTCCATGTACTTGTTCAGTCAGTCAGGAGGAAAATCCACCACACTCCTACCCAGAATGCACCGTGGGGAGCTCATTCATTCAAGTCTGCTTTCTGCCAGGGACATGACCCTATTTCTGTGAAAACTGGTGAATCCCTCTAAAGTATTCACATTCATGCCGCTTTAATGTAAAAACAGATCAAATTAAAGCAGATAACTGACTTTAGGGATGTGTAGTGTACAACAGCTGTTATTCACAAGAGCATTAATGGGATTCTAAATTCACGGTTTAGACGGGGAAAAAGAAAAACTGTAAATACATATTTATATAGACTATAGAATTTTTACAGGATTTTATCCATTTAGTTCTTTACTGACTGACATGTCCTTGTACTTCCCGCCTACATAGAATGTTTCTTTGGCAGACTCCCCGTGGTGACTGCTTAATCACCATGACAAGCAGCTTAAAAATCACACCCTAATTGGATGCAGTGATGATAAAGCATTAACTAAACATGCGCTCTTTTGTATTTTCAACAACAGACAACGCGTTTCTCCTCGGAAATTGTGTAGAACTGATTATAGAAGAAGCCCTCTATACCTCGTCCTCCTCTCTGTTATAGCCACAGATTCTAACACCTCTCAGTTTCCTGTTTTCTGTTGATGTGTCTGTCACTTTGTCGCTTGTACTCTGAGGCACCTACACATATAACACCTGCACGTATGGCAGATGTGCTAATGACCTCTGTTCAGCAAGGGGAACTGACTTCAACACTTCCTCTGCATAGAAATCCAAACATTGCTGCTGATACTGCTGCTAAGAGACTACAATCAATACACTACAATGTTAGATAGTATTTCAGGGTGGATAGTATCGTATAGCCCACAAACTCCCAGCAGACATCCGTTCAGTACTTTTTCAAACATAGCCACAAAAGAAGAAATGAAAGAGAAATTGTTATTTATTTTCTCTTGCATTTTCGGATTTCTCCTAAACTGGAGCGGCAAATTGGCAGAGTTGATATTTCAGTCTGTAATGTTTGTGATTTAGCTTCTCCTATTTTAGGGGAGAGAATAAAGGTGTGGTCTCGAGGGGTGATATTTTTCCCGCAGAAAAAGACCGAGGGCAGAGAGAGGCTTAATAAATAGTGTGTGAACTGAGGTGCCGTTTGAAAGGCATAACAAAGTAGAGAGATAAAACCTGTAAACAAGTCATGAGGCAGGCTCTGCACCTAGATCAGAATTCTATTGCAGATAGAAAAATGTTTTATGATAGAGCTCGTAGCATAAATACAGGTGTTATTGCATTCAAGTTGTATTCAATTTCCAGCTCGGTTTCTGCAGGTATAGCCTAGGAGTCTGCATTCAATCATCCTTTAGCGTTATTGATGCATATTTTATTTGTAGAGGAAATTGGACACGGGGCTTATAACAAAAGGGCAGACAATGTGGAGATGGAGTTGAATGAAAAGTAATTCTGTTCTCCAAAACTGATTGCAGTAAAATGACACATCAGGGCTGCTGCTGTGAAACAATGGTGGGAAGCGAGCTTTGCTTTCAAGGCTACAAGAGGAAGGCTGTTGTTGAATCCAAATCATGCATAATACACACGGCGGCACAAAGGGATTAAATGTGTTTGTATTTTTCACTCATGTCCACGTACGCCACAGGAGCCTGAAATCCTGTCTTTCTTCGATTTCATTGTCTCTCCAAAACAGGCCGACATCCATTAGCGCTGGCAGGCAGGGGATTGAGATGAATGTGTTCCAATTTTAACCACCCCTCTGAGTGCCCTGCAGGGTCTCGCGGTGTACGGGAGGACTGTGAAGCGAGAGCTGGAGCTGTCCCAAGGTAGCTTGGGCTGTTTCGGAGTGGCCTTGCGATCTCTATGTGGGTGGAATACCAAAAACCGCACATCTATGAATGTGCTCGTACGATTTCATATAAATATTTGCACGGACAACTCTCTCCCCTATTCTATCTGTTTGTGTGCTTCCCCTCTCATGTGCACACACGTATCCTTGAGAGCACAACACCTCAGTCTCAGCCTCACAGGTCAGTCTCTGAATATATATGTAATCGCTTCAAAGGTGGCCACTCTATCTCCATTAACGTGGCAGGTAATGGGCATAAAGATGGCAACAATGTGCATGCAAACACTGAGAGCCCTACCTGATACCTCGGAGGGAGATGAATAAGCAGCTTGTTTTGTTTCTGAGAGCCAGTATCTGTTTATTCGCACCGCACTTGAGTCATAGTTGCACTGAATCCTTTCCTTGTGAGAGCTTTGTGTATGACTGAGTGGAATAATGAGTGGATACAATAAAACTGTCTTCCCTCCCTCATATTTAACATCTGCTTTCTGTTTTCTGTGGTTGCTTTGAGATGACGTGTTAAAGAGGACCTGGTGTGCTTATGTTCAGGTGCATACTTAGTGGGTTTCAACCAGTGGGCAACTCCGGGTCTGAAAAGTGGAGCCACTTTGGAAGTGCCTTAAACTTGCATTCTTTCTAATTTTCGACTCCTCTGGTTGCAAAAAGAAGTCTGATTGTAAAGTCTATGAGAAAATGACCCTACTTCTCACTTGATTTATTACCTCAGTAAACATTGTAAACATGAGTTTATGGTCTCAATCGATAGTTTCAAGTCTTTTTCAATACAGCTTGATGTTCATTTAGTAAACTATGGTCCCATTTAGAGTCAAATAGACCATAAAGCAGGGTATGCTTTAGGGCGTGGCTACCTTGTGATTGACAGGTCGCTACCACGGCGTTGTCCGGTCTGGGAGTTGTCCGTGTTTTTGTCTTACAACTTTTTAACTCTTTCATAGTGTGTTTTCAGTTCATGACAGTTAACTGTAACATTTTGGTCGTCTAAAAATGTCTTATTCAACGTTCGGTTGTACTTAGCTCCACCCTCTCGTGTCACTTCTGGTTGCAAAAAATGAAGATGGCGACGGCCAAAATACAGAACTCGAGGGGTAGTAGCCTAGAAGGGAGCCCGCAAACTGGAGAAACTCTTGCAAGTTTGTTAAGGTTAGGCATTGACCTTGAATAGTTAAGGTTCAGATAGGTCATTGGGCAGCTAGTCTCGCAAGAGTTTTTACAAGCTTTTGCAGATTTCAGATCAGATTTCGCAATTTGCGGGCTCCCCTCTAGACACAACCAACCAAAGACTTCAAATCGGCAGTCCACAAACTAATGGATGACGTCACATTGACTGCATCCACTTCTTATATACAATCTATGGTTACTCCTAGAGTATGTTTACATGCTTATTTATTTTTCTCATACTCACCCCCCCCCCCCCCCCCCCCCCCTCCCCACTTCCAAAAAGCCCAGTCTGCTCTGATTGGTCAGCTGGCCCACTCTGTTGTGATTGGTCCACCGATCCAAACTCTTCAGACTCCGCTCCAGCTTTGCTCTAACTAGCTTTGTTTGAGGGCGTACCAAACTAGCCTCTAGGCAGGTATTGTGCAAAAGTGTTACTTGGTGATATCACCACGTTATGGAAGAAAAGACGGGACTTCAAGCAAGGTGTTTCAGGCAGTTCAGGAGCAGTGTTTCTGTGGGGGAGAGTAACTCCCTTTGGCGTGGCCTTTGGGCTTTGTAACTTGCAGACCTTTTACATTCACAAAAATCTATACAACACACTAAAGGAAAGGGAAAAAGCACAAAAACATAATGGGTCCCCTTTAAGCCTCTTGTTGGCGTAGCGAATCAGAATGCTCATTTAACCCTGTGCCCACCTCACCGCACTGGAGGCCGCAACTCGGTGTACAGCGTTTGACTTTAACCATGATATACTGTATGGACGGCCATTAAGATAATGATGAACAAAAAAATGGCCGTCTGATTAAACAAGCATCCAGTCATGTTAATTGTTCCTATGATGAAAGGTCAGGCTCAGCATGTGTCTGAGCGCAGGCGCCACCAGCGACGGCATTTAATGAGACTTTCTCGATTAAATTATCCACAGGGAAACAAAGACGGAGGCCAGCGCTTTCTGCTCCCAGCTGACATTTATAGAACATGCTGGGTCTTAAAGGCACTTGAACAATAAAGGGCAGTTTGTCGCCCCATCAACTGTTATGGAGGATGGATCGCTCCACACCTTCTTAGAAAAAAAAACACATCACAAACACTTCAAGCTCATAAATAATCATTTCAAGCGAGTGTAGTTAAGCTGTTGCACACAAGCATTCACCAACACTCCCCCTGCTGCCTACATGCTGGATTTGGCCTCCCTCTGCCGACATGCTGCGGTGGCCCGCCTTCCTTTGAGGATTAGAAACGATCAAAGCCATGCTCATTCCACGCTCACATTTCCTCCCTCCTAACAGCAGGTGGGAAACCCCCATCAGCCCACACACACACACACACACACACACACACACACACACCTCTGTATCAGCCAGCAGGGTAAGCTTCAGGCATGCTCGAGAGGGCCGGGAGATACGAGACCAAATACTGCTAAGAAACTTTCTATTAGCTGTGCGTTCATTCTCATGATGTTTCAGCGTGTTTTGAGGTCATGTCTGTGTCAGTGGACTCATTTATAGGTGGATCACGTCGCTTCACGAGACTCTTGTTTTGAATTTGAATGGCTCCCTCCATGTCGTCCAGTCAGAGACACGTTTTAGACTCTGAAACATATTTTCTTCACACTTCAAAAGATGTCCGATATTTCAACTACGTGTCCGCTGCTATTGTTTAGATGCTTCTGATCTCTTTTTGTCAGTGTGTCAATGCTGGCTATTCCCCCATGTCACTGCGTGTCACAGCCCCCGGAGCTCCTCAGTGGCGTTCGCCCGAGGCAAGGCAACATTAAAAACATTTGTTAGTTTGTGTGTGTCTATGTGTGTGTATTTCTGTCTATACGGATGCCAAAAAAAATGAATCAGAGCTAGCTGTGAAGCCAGAAAGGGGTTGCTATTTGAATATGAACATTTCCCGTGGTGTTTTGGGGTTGGGGCCCAGCAGCAGTGGGCATTGAGCTGGTAATTCTCCACCCTGTGATCAAAGGCCCGGTTCACAGCGAGCTCCCCTACCACCCTCTCGCTGTTCCCCTTATTTTCCCCTTCCCTCCTCTGTCCTCACTGCTCCAATCAGAGCCCAGAGCGACCAGGCATGAATTCTAACCCTGTGGTGGTGTTGCTTGTTATGCCTAGCAGATCCTACTGGTCCTGCTCCGACCCGTAACCCCCTCGCTGTGCTGAGCGTCCAAACCTAGCCTCCTCCTCTTCTGGTCAATCTCCATGCTCTAGCTGCAGCCAGACTTAAACAATCTCTTTCAGCCTTTAGGCGGTGCTACCTCCCCTGTGTTTAGTCTCTCGAACAGTTTCTGAACTCCACACATGATCCACTCTATCACGCCCTTGACGAAACCTCTCTTAATGCCCATAACTTTCAGTTTAGTTAAGATATTTCATGCTCCCTTTCCTCCTAACCCCCTTTTCACACACCCATCTATATTCATGCACTTGACTGCTGAATCTTATGTATGAACCAATTCTTTCTTCCCTGTTTGCTCCAACTTTCTTTTGTTCTCAATAGCTGTCCGCCGCTCCTTCTATTCTAATTCCCACTTCAATAGCTCAAACGTGTCACTCACACGCCAGCGTGCTATGCATATCTCGTGGACACGCAGCGCTGCTGTAATATTCTCAAGGTTACTCTCAATGTTACACTCCTGCAAATCTGGGTCCTTTTATCTAACACAAATATGGCCCCGAGCACAGAGCAGTCAGATGAGAAATGCAGAACAGGGCCAAGGCATGCGAGTGGCCCACTTTGGCCCATGAAAAAACACCTGCGACAGTTGGTGGTCCACTAAACGAAGGCAGACTGCGGGTGTGAGCAGCGGGCCAAACCGAAATGATTGCTATAAAACAGGCCAAGCCTGCTGGGAGCACTGGTGCCTCTTTTCATCCCGGCCTCACTCCATCACATGACCTTCTGGCCCTGATGCCCTGATGCTGTCTTCTCTCCTTCCTTTTCAAACCCTCTCCCCCCTCTCTCTTACTCTCTCTCTCTCTCTCTCGCTCACTCTCTGCGATATTACCACTCCTTCTACTCTTCAATATTTAATGAGATTTTGTCTGTAAAGTTGGTCACATGTGCCAAGACTTGTGCACAATGGGGAAGGAAGCAAACTGTAAAAGGTTCAGTTCTTTAATTCTGTTTAATCCCATTTTACTTTTAATGTTGCCTTTGATAACCAGAGTTATTGACTTTAATGTGAATACTCTTTTTAGGAGACTACACTAGCGACACCTGGCACAGGCTAAGAAAGAAACAAAAAAAATCAAAGAAGTGCAGCAAGGAAGCAAAAAGGATGAATTGTGTGAATTGTTTTACTCTCTGAGACATCATTTTTTAATGCTTAGTTGGGTGTAATTCAGTTCTGGTGCTTGTGAGCTGTCCAAAAAGTCAAAAAATGACAAATTAGTTCATTTTTCTTGCCTTCCAAAACGACACAGATCAGAATACAAAGCTTGTGGGGAAACATTATTTGTCTGTGCCTTCCAAAACAACATGACCTTTACAAATGAGCATTTTATAATGTGCAACCTTTATGGTTACGGTTTGGTTAAAGGTTTAGGCAACTAAAACTACTTTGCTGATGAAACCAGTGCTGACTGTTATGAGACGGGAGGGTGCAAAACTTTTTTTTCTGTGGTGTCAGAGTCAGATACTTTGTATGCCCGATCGATCTCCTCCCTCGGGGGGTTTGCAGCGCCACGTCATGCTTTTTCTGAGAAAGGACAATCATTAAGGTTGGCAGTGTTGGACAGCTGGTCCACCTGTTTGGTCCAGACTGAAATATCTTGACAAAAATTGGATAGATTGACATGAAATTCCGTACAGACATTCATGGTCCCAATGGGATGATCCCTGAAGACTTTGGTTATCCCCTGGCTTTTCCTGTAGCGCCACCTTGAGGTTAACAATTTTTGGTTTCCTGTGAAATGGCTGAACAACTGTTGAATGATAGGGTTGAATCAACACGTTCTCATCCGTCACATATGGCCACTTTGTCACGCACGCCCCTTGGCATCACTTTATTTTTGTCATCAAAACCAATATAGTTACAGTTGGCGTCACTTTAGGATTAGGCAACAAAACCTCTATAGTTCGGTTTAAGAAAGAACTACATGGTTAGGTTTAAAACTTCTACGTTTATACAGTGAAAATGACACTGAACGTTGTGAACGCAGGACACGAACAGCGGTCTCCTGGACTCCTTGTGTTTGTTGGACCCATCCATCTCCCCTCCCGCCCACCCGCTGTGTGTCTTTTCGCTCTTTAAACCACGTCACCATACTCCCGGCACACTTTCTATAAGCGTTTACTGTTGCCGTGGATGGGTTTATATTGTAATGGAACGCCCGGTGGGTGCGTTTCATACCGGCGCTCAAGGGTGCCTTTTGTGGCAGTATGGAACGCTGACAGCCGTGACAAAGCGTCAGTATTTGACGCCCTAGGAATGAGAACAGGCTGGGTTCCCCTATGACTTTGATGCTCTCCTGATTTTTCACATAGCGCCACCAGCAATTCATAGTTTTCAGTAAAATAGCTTCACATCTATGATATGGATTGGCACACAGTCTACCTTCATCAGCAAGTTGACAGTTTTAGTACAGAGTGAAATGTCTCAATAGTTTAGGTTTGAGGCAGACATTTATGCTCCCCATAAGATGATATGTTACTTTTCATTTCATGCCATCATCAGGTCAGGGTTTCAATTTGTTTCATGTTTCATTTTTGAACTCATACCTGCAAAACTAATGACATTCCCCTATACTCTGCTGAATGATGCTCAATGCACCTCTACGCCTAAATAGAGCCTCCCAGAGGACAGTCTCATTCTGACAACGCCGCCCTCGCTGTATCTGCTCTCTCTAATCAACCATCATTTAAACTCAATTGACAGTAATTTCATCATTTAGAGTGACACCTGAGATTGTACAAGCAACAGAATATTTTGCCTGAAGAGAGGGGCACAATCTGAGGGATGAGTGCTCACTGTTGTCTACTAATTACGTTTAAGTGAAAGAAGATTGCCCATTGCTCAGCTGGACTTGACCTTGTTTGAGGCTGTTATTTAGAAATGCCACTGCCTGTTGTTTCAGAGACCAGATGTGATAATGGACTACTGCTGCCTTGAGAGCCGCTTCACCGCAGAGAGAGTAAATCCAGCCTCTTACAGCTTTATGTTTGGGCTCATTTGGATCTTTATCCGTCAGAAACAACTACTGACTGGTGCATCGTCCTGTTTCCTGTGCATGCTTTACTGTTAAGTGAAAAATCATTTAATTGATAAATTATTATTGCTCTCATTGCTGTGTAATGAGGGCCCATTATTACCTTTACTGGAAGGAGTTTTAAGGAATTTCGATTAACATACACAGCAATGAAAGCCAGCAGCTATTTACATTTACTCAAATAGCCCAGGGATTGATCTTACTCTCTGATAGTCCTGTATTTTCCATTACAATAATATTATGCTAATGCTATATTTGTTGTACTTATTATCACCCGTGTGTTTTGCAATTTAATGTGTAACCCGTTCCAATCTGTACATCATTTTGCCTAATTAAGAAAGTAATTGTTGATGCTTCGGGCGTTTCATTCTCAAATTGTTATTGGCCCCTGCCTCTGAAATCCCAAATCAATATCTGTTCCTCGTTTGATTCCCAGCCTGGGCCTTATGGATTGACAGTCGCACACACGCACGCACAAACTACCCTTTCTATCTCCCTCTGATTCAATTGTTGATGCCTATCTGATGTCCCTGCAGCGCCGCTAGGCCAGGCGTCAGCTTTGCTAACTAATGTCAGTGGTAGGGGGCATCGGTCACATAATTGAATGATTATTCAATTAATGCATTTGGAGGAGCATGAAGGAGACTCTGGGTGAACATGAGTGTGGGGAAGTATGCAAAAATGTATAACTGTGTGTGTCCGTGCATGTGTTTTAATATGACTGGTCACAAGCGTGGTGTTGTGGAGAGAGAAGTGTGCTTTTCTTCTTAACCCTCTGAGACCCACAATAGAATTTTGCCTTTCTTAGGGGGGTACATGGGGTCTTTTGGGGGGCGATGGCAGGTGAACAGTAGATGTCACATAGAAGTGGTGTACATCATCTGAAAGCTGGGAACCTGAAGATTAATTTGAGATGTATCTCAGCACTGTGTGTCAAATTGTTCTAGTCATAAATTAGAAATAAACATGATTTAAACAATTAATGAATTACCATCCATCCATCCATCTGCAACCGCTTATCCCGTTAGGGGTCGCGGGGGGGCTGGAGCCGATCCCAGCCGACATTGGGCGAAGGCAGGGTACACCCTGGACAGGTCGCCAGTCCATCGCAGGGCTGACATAGAGACAGACAACCATTCACGCTCACACTCACACCTACGGGCAATTTAGAGTCCACAATTAACCTGCATGTCTTTGGACTGTGGGAGGAAACCGGAGTACCCGGAGAAAACCCACGCCAACACGGGGAGAACATGCAAACTCCACACAGAAGGGTCCCAAGCCAGATTCGAACCTGCAACCCTCTAGCTGTGAGGCGCCAGTGCTAACCACTGCACCACCGTGCAGCCCAATTAATGAATTACTTAAAATAAAATGGAAAAATGTATAAGGATTTAGAACATTGTGATCGAAGTATATGATGACAATCCCCATGTTCCATTATGTCTCATAAGTTACTGCAGCACTTTTTTGGGTTGATACCATTTGTTATACAGATTTGGTGCTAAATTTAACAATTTTTTACCACTCGAGAATTGATAAAAATAATCAATAAATCCCTTCAAAATACCACATTAAGACACCAAGACCTTGAGGAACACCATTAATAACCCATGTTTTGATTTGTTATCATTTTTGAGATTCCTGCAAGAATTACATTTTTCGGCGAATTGTATGGCGAGCACTTCTTTCTGAAAACTGCTCAGATACCTCATTATTGTCAATCTACCTCTAAGCCATCCATCCTCTAAATGCCCTAGGTCTATAGTTTGTGGTTGTAGTTTCATGAGGCTGTAATTATCCTAGAGGTCACCACCAGTCATTTTATACAGTGAGGTAAAATTTTAAAAAATGGTCTACCTACAATGAAATACTATGACTAACATCATCACACATGAATACAATTGGGCTCATTGGATCCACACGAGTCTCAGCTTTCCAGTGATACCCAATTTATGCAATTTCAAAGACTGTTTAGGGACCCCAGTGTGCAGAAATATTCAAATATACCATTTTAGAATAGGTGGAAATAACACATTTATACTGCATGCAAAAAACTGCATGCGATTATCATAAAGTGGGCATGTCTGTAAAGGGGAGACTCGTGGGTACCCATAGAACCCATTTTCATTCACATATCTTGAGGTCAGAGGTCAAGGGACCCCTTTGAAATTGGCCATGCCAGTTTTCCTCGCCAAAATTTTGCATCAGTTTGTAGCGTTATTTAGCCTCCGACATGTTAGCATGACATGGTTGGTACCAATATATTCCCTAGGTTTTCTAGTTCATATGACATTTGTAGCTTCACTCTCGCTCTAAAACAGTTGTGATTGCCAAGATCCCGCTGGTCTCAGAAGGGTTAATGGGCCAGCAGAAACATTTGCTGAAATCATAAGCGCATTGTCCCTCGATGTGTGTCCTCCCACCTGTTTTTTTCTCTCTCTATTGCTTTCTGACTCACTCACAAACAAAGATGTCCTTCACATCGGCACGCCGGTTATTAAATGTGAGATGAATGTCAAGAGGCTCACACCAGAGAGCGAGCCAGTCCTTTAGGGGCCTTGGCATTTCGCAGCTACCTCGACGGCGGTCTGACATGACGAGGACATGTCATCCTGCAGCTCTCATGAGTCGTATCATTGCTCTCTCACCCTCATTTCACACTCTCATTAGATATATTAGGAACGCTCTCGCTGACAGTGGACTCTTGTTGGTTACAGTATATTTACATTCAGTGATACCGAACAGCTTGACGGCATGAAATGCTATAAAATAAGGTTTTATTCAAATTTATCTCTCCTCTCGTTTGCTATGTCTTACTATTACAATATCTCCCCTGATTTTTTCCTCTCCTCTTTATTCTAACACCCTCTTCATCTCTCACTTTCCACATCCACCTCCTGATACTTCTTCTTGCCGTCGGCTTCCTTACTCATCCTCCTTCCCTACTGCTCTGTGAGTGTTGTTTTCTCTCTCTCCACACCCACACAAACATACACTCACATAGACTCCCTTTGTGTTGCTGCTGTTACACATCTCCTTACCTCTCGCTACATATCTGGCTGAATCTCTCCCTCTCTTTCTCTCAATGCCACCACTCACCCACAGGCAAAGTCATACCAGGTTGCTACACTCCCCCCTCCTCCCTCCTCTTCGCCAATCAGATGTCGTCTCACTACCTCAGAGTCATTTTCCAAATTTGGCCACTAATTGGGTTTCTCCTGCGATTAAGTCAATAACAACCTTCATATTAGCGTTTAATGTCCCCTAATGAGTCCATTTGTTGGCCAGCGGCTAATTAGGTCTGAGCTGTTTATAGATAGCCTAAACTAATTGATGGGCATTACTGAAACGCTGTGTGTCAATCAGTAATTTAGTTGAGCCAATTTCTGCTTTTAGCTCGCAGCCCTCTCTAGTGCAGAGCTCCCCCAAAAAAAGAGATTATACCGTTGTGGTTCACGGATCAGGCTGTATAATTTGTGAAACAGCTCGGCATTAACATTAATGATAACTCCAGGGGAGCAGGATGAAATCCATTTAACATTGACTGACAAATCTCCTTCCTCCTCAACAAGCATTTACTTTTATTAGTGTTGATTGTATGCAGGATTTGTGCTGAGGAGACTTGTGTCTGCTTTTGTAAGCTCATTAAAATATTCATATCTGCCAACTGTGGACGTTTTCAAGAGCGGTTATATACGCAGCGTGCATGCACAACCGTCTAACATCGGGACTCATCACAACAGATTGAAATACATAAGGCCCTACAGGCAACAATGGGGGGACGTGAGGACAACAGGCCCTCAGCAGAAGCTATCGAGACGCAATCTTTGACAAAGTTTTAAACAGATCCGACCGACATGCCAAGACCCTCCCCTGGAGTTTGAGTCTGCACGAGGCTTTGGCTTGATAAGGCGGCGTGTGGATGAATATAAAGTGGGCTGGAGGAGACTGATATTGGGACTCATCCCAATCATATGGTTAGCATGCTATCAAAAGGAGGGGTTTGTTTGAAGGGAGGTTGTCTGTCTGCGCACAGCTGCAGCTCTATGATAAAGAGGAGAGAGGTTTGATAGGTGAAGCCTCCTGTCCTTCCATCCCTCTCTCTGTCTCCCCTCTAATTCAATTCAACTTCAATCGGCGTGGAATAAAGCATTTCTTCCTTCCTTTCTGCCTTGTAGCTCTGTGTGTCTTGGCTGGACAGTGCTCCTTCTGGGTTGTTAAATATTAAATCCCTCACTGTGTAGAAGCGACTAGAGCCGAGTTTGTATAGGAACACCAGACGTACAACTGGAGAGAAGAAGTCTCTTTCTGTGCGTCTATCTCTCACTTTCTGTGCCAACACCAACATTTATTTTGCGCTTTGATTTTCTACAAGTATTTGCCTCTTTTAACTTTCATCAAGGCAAACCATCTGTTAAAAGATTGCTCCAAATACTTTTCCCCTGTGCCATCTGTTGCCTCCATATCTAGTTTTTCACAGTTTCAAAATATTTTCATCCCTATTAAAAAAACACCTCAGCAATATCGGGGCGGGTCGCTGATTTTGTTCAGCGTGCCACACTCTGGTGAACTGTAAATATTTCTGTAATATGTACATATTTGCTAAGGAGGGGAATTGAATGGTTGTGGAGGAATGTCAAATTATAGATTGAATGTAAGAAGTTATGAATTTAACCTCCCATATATAGAAACACAGAGTGGAGGGCTCACTTTTAATCCTTTCTACCTACAAAGAAAGTGTGTAAAGTGTGTAAAGAAAGTGGACAGGATGTCAATCCAATCACCCAATCATATTTAAAAACAGCCGATGGCCTGACCATTTACAGGTCACGTGGTGTTTTCAGAAATCACTACTTTGTTGCATTTTTTCTGTGATTTCCAATGGTTACTTTGTCCCAGCAGCAATCATCAAGACTTCAATTTAAAAATGATGTTAAGCTGCTGCATTTTACCTTTCTTTATTGTTATATCGCATAGTTGACTGTTAGGTTTAGCTGCCCCAGCAAAGACTTGAAGTTGATGATTAATAAAATGGTTGCTTAATTGTCTTTGAAGGAACCAACTGTACACATACTTTTTCTTTTTACATTTAGTACACGCTGCAGCTGCCATTAGAAAGTACATACATTTGCATGCAGTATACATACAATTGGAAATACTACTTCTTCATAACATTGCGCCTTGAACTCTGACCCTCTCGCACAGAGGATTGTGGGTCAGACATAGTTCATGTGAGTCTCACAAGAAACGTGCGGATCAAAAAGAGACATGCCGATCTATGGATGCATTCGGAAAAATCATAGAAATATTACAAGATAAGGGGCAGAATAGAAATGTTTATTATTTAAGTTATCGTAGATAGACATAGATTACCTATCAGCCTTGGTAACGTGTCCCACATTGTCCAACACAAACATATTGTCCCACATTTGAATTGTTGGGATCTGGTCACCCATACTGATACTAGGATGGGTCAAATGCAGAGATTAAATTGCACTGTGTGCTGTGCTGTGTACAATGCAATGTGTGACAATAAATCACAAATCTATTATTATTATTATTATTATATAACATAACCCCATACAAAGTTGTATCAGGTATAGGCCTTGTTGTGGGGGAAAATTAGTCTGTAAATGATCCTTTTTTCATATAAAGGAAACTCATCAATAAGCTAATTGACCCTCATGTTGTAGCTAGAGGTCCTGTCCTGTCCTCGCTAACTGTCCCCAATTTCATTTCTGTTTGTCAGAATCAGGATCAGAATCAGAATCAGAATCAGAATCAGAATCAGAATCAGAATCAGAATCAGAATCATGCTTATTGCCAGGTGCCACACACACACTACTGCCCCCCCCGCCCCCACTGCCGACACTGACTCTCCCCCCTCTCTCAATATTTGCACTATCTTTATATCATGTTTATAGCTTATTTGTAATTTGTAAATTGTACATTTTTATTATTTTATTCTAACGTTTTTATCTATTCTTTTGTTTTTATCTATTCTTTTGTTTTTATCCATTCTTTTGTTATTATACTGTTTGTCTCGCACCAAAAATGCCAAAGAAAATTCCTAGTGTATACCTCTTACACCTGGCAATAAACACCATTCTGATTCTGATTCTGATATACACTAGGAATTTGCTTTGGCTTTGTTGGTGCAAATAAGCAGTATAATAATAACAAAAGAATAGATAAAAACGTTAGAATAAAATAAGAATACAAAAAAATGAAATTCTACCAATATACAATAAACAATATAAGCTATAAACAAAAATAAATTCAATTCAATTTACTTTTATATAGCGTCAAATCATAACAGAAGTTATCTCAAGACGCTCATCATCATATAAACGTTAAAAAATGTTCATAGTGTGTGAGAAAATAATCGTTTGTAAAGTGCACATTAGGTTTATTTTATAGGTTTATAAACATGATATAAACAGATAAGTGCAAATATTGCCGGTGTGCAAACAGTGTGTGTGTGTGTGTCTGCTGAATATCTGCAGGTGAGATAACTGTAACTTTGGAGTAACGGTGCTACAGTATCAAACAGCTCCAGGTTTTTTTCCTCCAGTAGGGGACCGTTAGCGGTCCCTAGCCCGCAGTTTGGGAACCGCTGCCCGGACTGGCCGACCTCTGCTCTCCCCGGCTCTCTGCCTCTCCGACTCCGCCTCCCTCAGCACCAACACACCGACCGACTCCCCAGCCAGCCTGCCTGCTGCCGCCACCCCGAAGCCCCTTCCAGCTCCAGCTCCAGCCTCCTGTAAAAACCTTCTTCCCACTTCCCAAAACCGGACTCCATACTTTCTTCCCCAACGCGAACCAACCACAAATGCACTGCTAGTTTTTCCCCCGGAAGGAAGGAACAAAAAAAAGAATAGAAAAGTAGTGGAGCTGTGTCGGGATAAGTTTTTTCTTCCTTGCCCCCAGTTTTTCGGCCCCGCGGCGGGGCAAAGACAGGACAGCAAGGGCAGGCCGGGAGGAGGAGGAGGAAAAGGAGACCGTATGATGTGGATCTGGTACCTTCTGCTTGGTTCGGGGTCAGGCTCGAGAACAGTTGGTAAGTTTTGGAAAGTAATGTTGTCACGCTTCAGTGTACTGGTGGGTTAGTAGAGGAAAGGGTTCGTTGTGTGGTGGTCGGCTACAGCTAGAGACTGTTAGCTACAATGTTTCAGATGTTCTACCTCGACGCGTTCTGGAACTTATTGTAGAAACTTTCCATGAAAAGAAGTTTTTCATTTTTCATCGACTGAACGGTGTTTTGTTTTTTTTTGCTCTTTGAAATTGGGAAGTTGAAGCAGTTTGAGAGTTTTTCGTGCATGTCGAATAGGTGCATCATGTCCCCCCCTTTATTCACTTCTTCTTCTTCTTCTGAGTGAGAATATTTGTGCTCCAGAGAGACACCCTCCCTCCATGCCATGCCATATCCATCACCATCACCATCAACTGAATGTTTTTACTGAGATGGGGGTTATATAGTGTCTCCTCCGGGTTAGGTTATGACCGAGAGGGTTGTTGACAGGAGGACAGTGTTGACAAGTCAATCTGTTTCTCTCCAGCCACCGACATGGCAGCAGCTGGGGCCAAGTGGTGGAGGAGAGGAGGACACTTTTACAGGACACTTTTTTTTTTTTACAGGAGTTTATATACAAAGGACAGCCAGTTTGCACTTTACTCCTTTTAAAACCATGCAAGCTGTATAGGTTTGAGCTGGTATTCCAATCAGTGACTTATCTCCTGGTTAGATTAGGCTGCAGTGTGCTGAAAAAACTGTCCATTTCAGTGATGGCCTAATCACATTAACAGATGTTAACAGCCTCAAAGAATGTGTGATCACGGTGACTAAGTCCACTTCTTATATACAGTCTATGGTATTGAGTATTGACAAGTCAAAGTAAGAAAGGCACAGGTGTAAGCAATACGAATAATGATGGCTGAATTCCATTTAGCTGCTTTGGTTTCAGGGTTCTGATATTGTGCATGCTAGTGCTGGCTCACTGTCACACTGTCTTACATGGCTTACTGGGACATATGAACACACAGAGTCATTGTGAATGTTATTAGTAACACCCATGCTTTTCCTGCTATGACAAGTTCAAATGTTATGCTGTGAAAAAGGCCTATTGCAACACTCGGTGTAGACAAACACAAGACCTCTGAAATTGATGTTGACTTGTTATTGAACACAGGAAATAATACACACCTATTTAGGGTGTGTTTTTTTTCCACATGGCAAGTATTTGCATATGAATATGTTTGTGTCAGTGCAAGTGAAGTGTAAATATTATTAGCCTATATTAGGTGTGGAACAGAGATTTAGTGTTGACTGCCAAACCCCACCCTTGTTTGCTCTATTGGAGCAAAGGAGCATGTACACGTGATTGATGTCAGAAAATTTTCCCACAGTCTGTTTTCTTCAGTATTGCTTATGTGTTGTCAGCTTTGAATACACAAATTGTGCTTCAGCCTTTTATTAGCTCATAACCTGACCAGGGTAATAATAATGTCAGCTAGACTCTCTGTGTCTGTGTGTCGTTTTGGTGCCCAGGCCAGAACTGTATATAAGTTAGAATAGAGCATAGCTATTACCAGCCAGTTATATTTTAATGGTTAATATTCTACCAGTAATATTAGGTCCACATTGGGTGCACATTATTTTGCATTTGACATTTAGCACAGACATTAATAAAGGTCTAATGCATTTCAAAATCTATTTGGGTCTTGGCTGCAATACCTATTACAATGATAATCACAATATTGACATTTGAAGATATGGCAACCGAAAATTACATTGGCAGAATCTCCCACCACGCAGACAGTCTGTGATAAAACATAATAATGGAAATAAAATATGTATGAATGGAGTAAAATTGACCCGGTAGATGTGCTTTGGGCACAAGCTTCAGCATCTTTTTTCCAAGTGTGCATTGAAGAATAAATATTTTGGCAGCCTAATCGCAGCTATGAATGTTTGTGAGTGCAGTTCATTTCCTGCACATACTTCACCATGCAATAACTCAGTTTCTAAATGGTCAAGAAATGCTTCAAAATTGTCATGTGGAACCTACGATTAACAACGCAGTAAACATTGTTGTGCAGGCTGTGAGCAATGGCCTGTCATACAAACACTCAACAACAACAGATTCATTCATATTAATACATGTCCAGAACAGTGTCCAAAATTACTGCAGTTCACAATGTGGATTATAAATTGTGGGGCAAAATTTTATTTGGCACGACTGTGGCTCAGAGGGTAGAGCAGGTCGTCCACCATCGGAAGGTCGGTGGTTCGCTGCTCCGGTCACATGTCGATGTGTCCTTGAGCAAGACACTTAACCTCAAATTGCTCCTGAAGGCATAGCCATCAGTGTGTGAATGAGTATTTAGATTAGATCCTAATGGGCAAAGTTGGCACCTTGCATGGCAGCCTCTGCCATCAGTGTATGAAGGTGTATGTAAAGGTGAATGCTGACAAGTAGTGTAAAGCGCTTTGAGTGGTTGGAAGACTAGAAAAGCGCTATATAAATGCAAGTCCATTTACCATCCATTATAAAACCTATTAATGAAATAAAAGTGAGCCTTGCAGATCAGACAAAATAAGTCTACTAATGACTATGACTGTGATACTCAAGATGTAGATATGTTGTAGTACTACTTTGCATACTTAATGAGCCATACAATATACAGGATCATGTATCATCTGGCCCAGGCCAGTTTCAAGACTAAAAAGACATTCACAGTCTGTACTACATTTTGGAACTTTGCCAGAAATATCTGGGTAAGATGCACAGCCTCAGAAGGTTCCCGATTTTTCATCTCAGCAAGTGTCGCTCCTAGTTTCCCTTCTTTTACAACTTTATTTATGTGTGCTTTAGGTTGATAATTTGTTTGTTGTAGTTCTTTCATTTGTTTTGGCCCAAAACAAATAAAAAGTGCCCAAACCTGGCAATATTGAGATATCAAATCTAGTAAAGACCACACTTTGTACTCCTTTCAAGATGATGCATACAGACTTTGCTTTGTGCTGGACTGGACTCCTAGTCCTGCAGCCTTGCACCCTTGCAGCCTTGCAGCCCTGCAGCCTTGCAGCCTTGCAGCCTTGCAGCCTTGCAGCCTTGCAGCCTTGCAGCCTTGCAGCCTTGCACTCGCCCTCAATGCTGCAAGAGATAAATCAGTGCTATTGTGTAATATGAGATTCTGCCACACGACCCACTGACGATGGAATGTTGCAATGCAGTTACAAACAAGGCAAGTTTATGGTGTTGTGGTGTGCAGCCTGAAATTATATTTAAGCTGTTCAGCTGGTCTGCTAGGCCATGCACCAGGGGGAATATTGATATAAGTGAATTTAGGTACATTGTCGGAAAGATGAATTCGCTTTGTTTCAGTTATTTCCCCCTTCGGCGGAGGATGATTATTGCTTGTTAAGGTTCAGCATTGTAATATACTGTAGCCTATATGGCAACCTTATAAATGTTTAATTGCATTACTCTGACACACAGGGGTGCATGGGTCTTTTACAAATACATGTTCAAATATACTGTAGTCAGATTCTTTTACCAGCCATGACCGCGGCGCTGGTATTGTTTTCACCTTGGGAATCTGTGCAATCTGGAGACACCTACTGTAGCGGGAACTACCACAGAAGAGATTTTGAGTACTTTGCCAGATGTTTATATTTCTGTCTGTCTGTGGACAGATTTTGTAACAGTGATAGCATCACAACCATGCAAGATGCAGTCACGAAACTTTACAGGTGTGTAGTTGAGATCAAAGTGAAGGCAGAGTTCAAAGATGGGTATGGTCCAAGTAGGGGTGGGCGATATGACAAAAATATCATATCACGATTTTTTCAGGCAGGATCACGATTTTTTTCATGCTGGTTTTAAAGACAATTTTGCAAGTTACTGAACATTACAACCAAACTAATTTCCCCATTTAAAAAAAAATAAATACAGCCCTATAAGCTAATAAAACATAAGGGAAAAGAATAACAGATCATTAAGGCCAAACAGATTTTAATGGGCAATTCTGCAAAGTATGAACATTTAACAAGAATTTTGCTTAAATCCCATCCCAAAATGAACATTGGTTTCAAAAGGTAAACAACAGCACTCAAGTAAAGTGCACTCTTGCTACATAACATTAAAGGAATTGAGGTGTAAATTAGGTAGCTTATTAGACACAGATCCACAGGTGGAAAATAGACAGCCATAATAATTACTACTGTCAGCTTTCTTGGCAGATAGAAGGGTCGACACATAACTGACAGAGCTTCTAAATCAGGGGAACAATGACTGTCAGTGATTTGGCTGTTTTTACACCAGCCATTATGCACATAAATACAGAGACTGTTCCCCGTTGCTATAACTGTACCGCAGCACAGCAGCATCAGGTATCAGCGGGTGAAGCCAGGTCTCCGTTATTAACATCACGCAGCAGTCCGCTAACAGGCTTGTTATCTGCCATCTGTAGCTCCAATTCGTCCCTTTTGTGAATGATGGATCTGGCGTTAGAGAGAAAGATGCTTGATAGGTGGCTTGTGTGGATGCATCTTTAGCCCAGCCAGCAGCCTCACCCGGCATCCCCGCCTGCTTCCTCTCTCTAGGTCGCTTCTCGGAGCCGATAACAATCCACGTAGACCCCGGTGATCGGGACATGTCCGCCGGTATGTTGCGCGTCCTTTGAAAGTCGCTTGTAACGGCGGTACTGTGCTGTAATCCAACGTTGATCAAGTCTTGACGACTATACACATACTTTGCCTGACAAAACTCGACAAGCAAATCCAGCATTCACACAAATAAGCACCAAACTAGGAAGCGAAGAGCCGTCTGCTTGAAACTACCAGCAACGGCAACAGGTAGATTGTACACTGTATCACGGTTCTCGATCTCGCTGTAAAGGCAGATCGCAGAGACATTTTAATCGTTCACGATCTAATATCGTCATATCACACACCCCTAGGTCCAAGCAAGGGCTTCGGAAGTAAGGATGTAGGAAATTGGGAAGGGGCCATTTCCCCCACGCTTTATGCCCCTGGCCCGATTTGGTGCCACGAAACTTTACAGTTGTGTAGTTGAGATCAAATGGAGATTGCGTTAGAAATTGTGTGTGGTCTGAGTCAGTGAGCCGGAAGTAGGGGGGTAGGAAGTGGGAAAGGGGCTGCTGTCCCCTCCACTTTACACCCATGGACCGATTTGGCATCGCGGCGGGTGTGATCCCATCTCAAGTTGGTCTCTGGTTTAAACCATTTTTTAAATATATTTGAAATCCCTGCTTGCTGCAATCCCACAGTTTAGGAGTACTGATATCAGATATTACACAAAAGTTCAAAAAGCATGTTCTTGTCTGCCACTCGGTGCTTGTATGTGAGCGTATGAATGTCAGTGGGACCATTTCCCTTTGATTTATATGCACCAATAAAATGCAGGAGTGCGTTTGAGCTTGTTTTCATGTTTTCAAGGTCTAAAATGACTTGTACATTTGTATTAACATCCTCTCTTGACTTTTCTACTATTCATCTTGAATAAGTAATCTCACAGAGCTCTGAAAGCCCCTGATTTGCTTCCCTGATGCTTTACATGATGCTGTTATACTCACCAAGCATAACAGTTCAGGGGTTAGTTCACCCGCTCGCCCACCAGTGCAATCTGCAAAAGGACTATCAAAGCTAATGTCTGAGCTACTTAGTTTTTCTAGTGTCTTGTATGTGAAGAGACATACCGTAACTGTGCACACTCTCTTGTCTCTTAAATGGCTCAGTTAGACAACTGACATAGCCACTTAAGTATCTCCTCAATCAACATAGATGTGCGCTCCATTACCTGCTCTGTGTTACCAGGCCACACACACACAGGCCAGGTGGTTGGATATTTCCATTCAGAATCAAAGACAGACTATTCGGGTCATTTCTCCCACTGAACGGGGAGACAGAATCACATTGTCTCCTGCTTATTATGCTTTGTATTTCTGCACTGTGGCTTCTCAGAGACGGGCCAGTTGGCCCAATAAACCTCTGTGTCCATGCTTATCTTTGCGTGTCTTTGGAAGAGGAAAGAGAGAGAGAGAGAGGAAGAGAAAGAGATGTTGTGTTTTTGCACTGGCTGACATGGTTGATATGCTTCCAGCCATAGTCACACTGAGAAGGCCAGGGATTAAGGAGGGGCAGCATGGCTTTAGTTCCCATAGTTGTTAAGCAAAGCCACATGACTGGAGTCTCGTTTCAGACTGTGATAACAGTGCAGCTTTAAAGGTAGGGTTGGTCGTCACCTTCAAAAACAGTTTTGTTTAGAGCTGCAACAGTGAATCGATTAATTGATTGGTTGTCAACTATTAAATTAATTGGCAACTATTTTGATGATTGATTAATCCTTAAAAGATTCTCTGATTCCAGCTTCTTAAATGTTAATATTTTCTGGTTTCCTTACTCCTCTATTACAGTAAACTGAATATCTTTGAGTTGTGGACAAAACAAGACATTAGATGATGACATCCTAGGCTTTGGGAAACACTGATCGTCATTTTTCACCATTTTCTGACATTTTATAGACCAAACAACTAATCGATTAATCAGGAGAATAATCTGACAGATGAGTCGACAATGAAAATAATCGTTAGTTGCAGCCCTACTTTTGTTAGAGTTGTTGAAATTCTCCTTGACATGCTCTGACAAAAAATAGAAAAAGAAAATCTGGTATCTGTGGCTGTCGCAGGACAGTAATAAGCCAATCATTGGATTTGGCCTGAATGAAATGATTGGATGACCTGCCTGCCTGTATACCTGCTAGAGCTGCAACTAACGATTATTGTCATTGTCGATTAATCTGTCGAATATTTTCTTGAATAATCAATTAGTTATTTGGTCTATAAAATGTCAGAAAATGGTGAAAATGACAATCACTGTTTCCCAAAGCCCTAGATGTCGTCCTCAAATGTCATCTTTTGTCCACAACTCAAAGATATTCAGTTTACTGTCATAGGGGAGTAAAGAAACCCGGAAGCTGGAACCAGAGAATTTTGACATATTTTCTTAAAAATGTACTCAATCCGATTAATAGTAATAAGAGTTGACAACTAATCGATTAGTGCTCCTAGCTACTTTCATTGGAAAAGAGTTGGCAACACTGGGCTCAGTTTTTCATATGGATAATTTATACAATCTATTCTTTCTAGTTTCTCCAGATTACCGACCCTAGCTACTGCAAGCACATATTGTGTGGATTCTGTTGCATTATTTATCAGTCAAATGTAACAACACATTAAACATGTACTTCATGCTTTTGACCAGTAAAGCCTATTTGCACATTAGGTGTAAGTCATATTGTATTTTACTCTTGTGTGGGACGTAGGTTCGGTGTCCATTCTCTAATCTATAAGTCATGAAGCTAAATGTTTCATGAACCCTGGGAAGTATGGATCGAAGGAGACGGAGAGAAAAAGAGAGGAGTAAAATGTACTGGAAAAAGTTAGAAAACAGCTCATTACATATTGATTTGGGATTGATCTTAACTAATTTGCCATGCAGTGATGCACAAACTTTGTTAATCCCCTGACGGTTGCCTTATATCGATCCACCGCGTCCTTGGATGCCGAGATCAAACATCAGTCAGTCTGCTTATCTACTGAAGAGAGTTGTTTTGAGAATACATTAGGTTTTTTGCATTTTGTCCACTTGCGAATATATGGCACTCTTGCTTTTCACCAGTACATTGTATACTATCTATAGTTATTCCCAATGGAGGTAACCATGAGGACGGTTTGTGCTAGACATTGATTTTAACCGTCTACAGTGCCAGACCTGAAGGGTAACTCGAGATGGGCTGAGAGACGTTTGTTTTCAAGCGAAGCCCAAGCAGAGAATGTTTTTTGGAGCATTTTTGAAGATTGCTGCAGTCTCTCTCAGTGTATTTTTACAACACATGCAGGTGCACACATACCCATACTCACTGCACACGTACTGAATGAGAGGCAGAGCGCCCAAGAGAGGGCAGGAGATTTACCATCACTGTCAAGTTTTACAGTGGACTGTAAGGTAGGAAGATTGTAAACTCTCTTCAGTTTTACTGGAAAAGAGATGGAACTTAAAAACCCCATTCTGTTTTTTGGGGAAATCTCACCCCTCTGCACCTCTTATCAAGTCACACAGCTCCTTTCTCCTTAACTGATATCCCATTGTTTTACAGTTTAGAATAATCGACACCCTGTGCATGCCAAGATAGTAGAGCTGCAGCATCCCATTCATTGTCTTCGTAAAGCACTCGTCGGGCGGAACGGAGGGAAAAGTTAATTTAAATGAACTGTGACTGAAAGAGATGAGAAATTGCAATGCGGTGGGCGACCAATTACATCTGCCTTTTTCATTTTTTATTTCAACTTTATTGAAAGAGAGCACATCAAAATGTATACCAAACACGAACAAGGCATTTTCAGGTTCAGCCTGACAGCCCCATGTGTCCCCATTGTGTATGTCCTCACTATTTAATGTGAAAACACCTACATCTTGTTTCAATATGAATTAAATATTAATGACAAACTTCATGTACTTTCAAATACTTCAAATACTGAACAAGCATACAAGATGTGTCCCAAGAGCTGTATTCACAGAAAGACAGTTCATGATGAATGGGATTGTTACTTGCCACACCCGCTCAGTTTCTTGATGCTATTTAGTTTAAAAGTTGAATTAACCGGTCCTGACAAGTCCAGAGGATGTCCTGCCAAAGCAATTTAACACTTAATTGTTCATTATGTTGTTATATACTATTTTATAGCTGGAAGAAACGTATCCAAGGTTGGTTTGCCGGTGCTAGTGCAAGGCTCTCACAGTAGACGATGTTGTTGATGTTGAATATTTGAAATTAAAGTCTATAAAGTACGAGCTGTCTGCAGCAAGCTGGATTTTTTGTCAGTCTACTGAGTATTGAGTCTTTATAAATGTTTGACCTTGAAGTGTTGAAGTATGTTGTGATGTATTCAGTCTAGGAGTGCAGACTGTGGAGGATCTGAATGTTGCATTGGGACGCAGCTACAGAGTTATGGATTATTTTGTTTAGAGCTTACACTGCACATTTGCTCCTTTTTGTCCTGACCAGTCACCTTGGATTCCCCTCTTTTATCTTCATCCACGGTGTCCCCTCTGAGAGAAGAATGACCTGCTCTATGTGTCCCCTGTTCTGCTTCGCCTGCTGTCGGACAGGGAACGGACCCTGGCAGGCTGACAGCTGGCTCCCCTGCTGTCCCCCCGTGATCAGCAGTCATTTGCTGTACTGTGTCTCACAGCCACCGTGGCAGCCGGTCTGGACATTGACAGGCTATTTTGAACTGAAAAATTCCAGCATCCCTCTGTCAAACCAAACAAACACCACCTCAAAGGCCAACAGAAACCCAAAGAGGAACGTAGATTGCGTTAGGGTTGCTGATCCGCTGTGTGAAAATACACCTGGTGTGAGTGTGTTTTTATATATTTGGCTATCCATATGACATTGATTTGAGATGACTGAGATGATGGCCCCTGAAAATGGACTCAATACTCAACTCAAAGAATCGCTCATTTTGTCTTTAGGTGACGAGATGAATTCGAAAATAAATGATCTCTCATTGATTGACTGTTTCAGTCTATATCGGCCACAGAGGATAAGGCATAGATTAAAGAAACAGTGTGTAACATTTCAGAGGATCTATTGGCATAAATGGAATATAATATTCATAACTATCTTTTCATTAGTGTATAATCACCTGAAACTAAGAATCGTGTTTTTGTTAGCTTAGAATGAGCCCTACATATCTAAAGCAGGTCCTCGTCATGGAGTCCACCATGTTGCTCCGCCATGTTCTACAGTAGCCCAGAATGGACAAACCAAACACTGGCTCTAGAGAGAGACTTTCGCATTTTTACGTTACCTGAAGGCCACCGTATTTCTCCGACACGCTTGTGAAACTGCAGTAATATGAGCTGCAGAGTGCAGAACCGTGCTACCGCTGTCTGACTTTGTTGCTCCTAAAGTAGTGTTTTTATGGTAAGGATGTCCTCTGAGGGAGGCGAACAGCGTTATCACTGTTTTGCACTCGGCGGCTCACGTTAACCCAGTCTTGGAAAGGGAGGAGTGAGCGGAGGGGTACTCAGTTGGTTGCAATCTGCAACCACATCACTACATGCCACCAAATTCTACACACTGTACCTTTAAAAGGACATGTTGCACAAAAAAGTGTCCCTGATATCTTGTACATTTACAGAACATTGATGTGTTTTTTTTTTCATTGCTGCCCAAATCATCATCTGCGTGGGGAAATTGTACATATCAGCAGCCAAATGCCTGCGGTGATAATTATGCAGCACTAAACTATCGTGTGGACATACCTTTAGCCTCGTGCATAATTGTTTTGTGATTGTGATACAGCTCTGGCAGTCTCCTCATTCCAACTCCGTCCACCTGCTTTGGATGCTGTAATTAGATGCAATTTTCCAAACATCTAATCATAAGTAAAACGGTTACACAGCTTTTTGATTGCAATCACAGAGACATTTGTTTTCCCTCGTTTCTCTCTTTTGCGTGCCAAGTGCGATTACGTAAGCATTCAGTGTCCTGTGTGATAAATATGCAAATTATCTTAATAGCAATGTAGGTGAAACCTGTTTTAGAAGCACAGCGTCGCCGCTAACGCATTACTCTGCAGGATTAGATTCATCTTTAGGATTACAGAGACCTTTTGTGGAACTCTTCTCTCCTTCTATTACACAACACAGTGATTTAGGATTGCTTAATAGGTCAGGGGTAAACTCTGAGTCCGAGGCACACACGGCAGAAATGCTGGCTCATGAAACGAGCCATTTGCCGAAGTGAAACTCACTTCTGTAATTGAGGCGCCGTAGAGTGTGAAATTTCAGTGATATGCAGACTGCGTTGAATTTTCTTTCCCCCCGCTGAAAGTAATATAGCTGTATGTGTTATTGATAAAAATCTTGACAGATTCTTTTGCAGGTTTAAGTGTGAAGATTGCATGCCATAGTTGTGCCATGGAGATTTTTGCATGCCAAGATGATGTGTCTTACTTCAGTAACCTTATTCTGAGAGCACTGAAAGTATTTGGCCAGGCATGACGGAGCGATAGTAGAAGAGAGATAAACCCCTCAGTTACTCCTATATCCACGGGGAAAAGTACAAGGGATTGATGTGACCCGCCCTTCGCTTCGCACCAGATTGACATTTAGTTGACAGTGCCAATGGAATCCTCTTTCACCTATTATTGCGTGCTCACTCACACGGACACACGTCTGATTTAGCGAACCTCTCAGGTGAAATTCCAGTCTAGCGATGCAGAAGCTATCATGCACTTGAGGCTACTCCTCCAGGCGAGCGCATAAACGAACAAATAAGATCAATCTCAATTCGGCCGACTTGAAATAATTGCCTATTTGTCACAATTAATTTCAGGGTTTTGACTCGAGACCCCTTGATATTGATATTGAATTTCCCATTATTGCATACCTGAAAAACCTGCTCATTAAATGGAGCTGAATCTAAAGAATTAGTCTCCGTGTTAAATGGATGATAAAAGGGGTCAAGGCAGGCGGAGATAATTTGAAGGAGGTGAAGTGATGCAGAAGCAGGAAGTTAATGTGTGGCGGAGACATGACTCAACCTCTGTCATGTCACAAACATGGCTTAACCCCCCTTGAGCTGTCAGCCCCTTGCTCTAAGTGCGCAATCTCTTTGAGTCCCCTATGCATGCGTGTCCTCTTTTCTTCTCAGTCTGTGTATATGTGTGTGTTTGTGTATGTATACGCTGCTGTATGTATGCACAATATATATAGGGTAATCCTCTCTTGGACAGGGCCCAGGGGAAGCTTATCTTCACAGGAACTAATCACCTGATCCCGCCTGCTGTTTACAGAGGCAGTCTCGCCAGCCAAAATCAAATGCAAAACCCATGTTAATTGCCTTAATTCTGCTTCCCTGTCAACCATGGCTTGGCAGGAGCCCTAGGCCGCAAAATGAATTCTTTTCACTCGTTCAATGAATACCAAAGAAGACGAGAGGGGGCTCCTGCTCCTCAGGAATGAAAAGCAGAAACCCAATTTTTTTTTACCCTCTGATATTTTGAACAGGGGAGAGCAGAAGAGAGGGCAAATGAAAGTGGAGGCTGGCTCGTCGTGGAGTGGGGGAGAGGGCAGGAAGTTCAGGCCTGGCTTGGGTCATTATTGGGCCAGAGCCATTAGTCTTGCCAGGGTCTGCTGTGTCAGAGATGGTAATTTGAGTCCGTCTCTGTGCAGCCTTTTCTAATGAGAAGCTGCAGGCCTTAGATTTGACTAATTTCTTCTATGCCCTGGACGATATGTCAGCCCGGCCGTCCTGTGCCTAATGATGCCAGATACTTAATGAAGGATTGGTGGGATTTCCGAAGACTCTGATGGAGCTTTGTATTAATGTACTTCAAAAGGTAGTGCACTCTGGAGACTTGTGCCAAGGCTTTTGATGTCCTTACAGTGCACTGTGCTGCGGATCTAAAGTGGTGTCTGTATTATATATATATTTGTATTTACACATGTATTTTCCTAAGTATTTTTTATTGATTTCTGACCTCCTCCATGACAGACATTATAATTTACCATGTCATATATTTCTAATGAAATGAAGAGAGGATGCCAGACAGACTAGTCTTCCACTTTGTAAAGAAGATGGACAGTGTCCTCATATACCTTTGCAACTAGGAAAACAACATTATTGTTAAGGGTAAATATTGCTTGTTTGAAGTAAATGAGCAAAAATGTTATCTTAATTCCCATGGGTGTTAATTGAGTAAATTAAACTAAAATGGAATTGCCAAAACGCACATATTTCATGCCGACATACACCGAGAATGGCATGTCAATCACTCCATCAAACAGGTGATCTTTCTGGTCCAGCTAAATTTCCCAAGTGACATTTCCAAAAAATTATGAATGTGCGTCAGCTGGAAAAAATGTCGCCTCAATAACCACATGCGTTTGTAGATGCCTCGACCTGCTCGTGTTGTCTACGCAGCCCTCCGATATAGTTGAAAATGTCTTCTCCAGAAACAAGTCAAGCTGGTAAACATCACATTTCACCCTCATGTGATTCTCGTCTCCACCGTGTCCGCCACGGGTCAGGAGCGCGGCTGTCCTGAAGGAACGGCACTGCAGCTGATTATGATGGATTATGATAGATTCCTCCTTGACTGACCTCTGCAGCCAGCCACACATTCTTCACTGCACTAGCGCACGCTCACACACACACACACACACACATAGACACTCATATGGACACAGAGAAGAAGTGTAAACACACAGATAAATGTTGACACACAAAAGTGTCCACAGGGGAAGGAAGGTACATTTATCCAAGGACAGACCTACAGGACATACAGTCACACATATGGACGCACGTACACACTGTAAGTTAAGTCTGCAGGTCTGTTGCTTGTAACTGACCCTCTTGCAGGTTAGCTCAGATCAGCACCAGTGAGAGTATTGAACCAAACCCAATTACCTCACCACAAACCCACATGAAAGCAAATAAACCCACCAGGAAAAAACACCTCTAAAAAACCAAGCCCAAAGAGTGGGAGCTGCCTTCAGAGGGGAGGCCATTTGTTTTCATTTGGTTTGGTGTCTTTACCGGTGCCGTGCAGAGCACTTTGAGCAGTGTGTCTCTGTCAGACCGGCCACCTCCGCCCGCCCCCGCCCACAACCACCACCACCTGTCGTTCCATTACCACAGATAGCCCTGGTGTAGCCGCAGCGAAGAGAAATGAGGTGTACGGCATTAATCGCTGGTGCAGACTGATGCGCATCCAGTCGCCTGGTCAATAAGCCACTAAAGCGCTGCTCTTTACATTTTCTCCTGCTTAGAAATGGAGCAAAGACCACGAGTAACAACAGCAAAGGGGAAGAATGTCAGAGTAGATGGCGTATATTGACCCCAGCGGATGCTATAGAGGTGTCAAGGCTGCCGCAGCTCTGAGCGTGAGTCTGCATGTGATGTGGAGCAGCAGGATCTGTTATGCAGTGTGAAGGAAATGGTTGGCCCTATGAGCGCATGAAACCGTTTCTCAATGCAGTGTGAGAGTACTTTTTAGCCATTACCATGACAACATAAAAGGTCCAGGGCTCTGTGTGAGAGTGAGTGCGTAACAGAATTACGGGTCTGAGTAATGCAGCCCATGATCTCTCGGAGGGGAAGTGAAACCAGATGAAGCAGGATCATCAGCGAAGATGAATTAAGTTGCGACCAGGAGACGCGATACCGTCATCACGCCGACATGGATAAAGATGAACATAATTCTGTGCGCGCAACACGGTCAAACACATGAGCGCCCAGCAACACACACATCTCCCACGCATCCACTTTTCTATCACATAGACGGCGCAGAGAGAAGAGCTTAACAGAGAGAAAATGAGACTTCACTATGCTGTGAACTCATCGCCCTGACTGTAATTACCAGTCGGAAAAAAAAATTGGTCACCAAGTACTCTCGTGACCTTTCTCATCATCGTTCATGTCTTTTCCTGTCACGTTGCCTCTATGTCTAAGTTGGCCTTTTACAGACAGCACATAGACTGGAATCTTATTGGAATGACCTTTAGTTACAATATCACCTGCCACTGAGAACTATTCACACACCCGCTACCTTTTAAACCAAGGCCCTCCATTTGACTTATTACCATTTTCACTCATTACCATTCGGTTGAGTAGATATTATACTATACAGCGAAGAGGAGACAAATATAGAGAAAGAGACAGAGAGCACAGGCAGCGGCCACTGGCACTCTTCACTCATCTGCATTCTGTTGAAATAAACATTTCCATTGTGATGCCCCCGCCATTTCCCCTTTACCGCTTCTCCTTAATGTAGTGCCTCTATCTCACACTCTCCCACTCACCTTATGCTCTCTCTTTCTGTTCCTTTAACGCTCTCTTTGCCCCAGTGTTTTTAGCCGATATAGTTCATTTGCACTGCTTTTCAACCCCTGCAGTGACTCCATGGCCTGGCTACACAATTAGGAGCTCATTACTTGCTAATATACACAGACTAGAAGACAGACAAAGGCAGCCTGTGCCTTTTTTGTTGAGCGCTCCCCACTTCCATCCTTTTATCTCTCTCTCTCTCTCTCTCTCTCTCTCTCTCTCTCTCTCTCTCTCTCTCTCTCTCTCTCTCTCTCTCTCTCTCTCTCTCCCCCGGCACTTTTTAAGTAAAAGGGTGCAACTTCTCTTCCTCCTCCTCCTTCTCACTCCTCTCATCATATCCTCCGCGACAGTACATCTTCTACACGGTGCATAATGAGCCTGCCTGTGCTAAGAAGAATTGATAGTTCAATTTCCATGTCTTGAGCATTGTTTCGATCAAAATAAATGTGCTCTTGACTCATATGAGTTTCTGCGTGCCATTTCCTGGCTCATTTAGCATCTATAAAGCTAGTTATAACTGCTTTATACATTTTGTTTACCAATGTCTTATTAAGAATTCGATCGCAGATGTTTTGGCTGTACGATCACGGCCAAAATGATAATCACGATTATTTTGACCAATATTGACATCATGATTAGTTATCACAATTATTCCTAGATTTTAGGGACAAAATATTTGTATTTGCAATTTCACATTTAAAAAAACAGAGCGCCGCTTTCACTGCCATGTTGTGCTTCATTCCAACCACCAAAAACTCTAAATGCGATCCATTTACTTTGTTACTGTCATTTAATAGTGGTTATTTGCACAAAAACACAAAATTCAACTGATTAGGAAATAAATGATTGTATTTTTATTTACATATTTTTTTTTATTATTTTCTTTTTTTGACATTTGTATTTCTAATTATATATTATAATCTGCTTAGAGCTAGTGTTAGGAAGTTAATCAGGTCATAATCCCCTCTCTAATATCTATTTTATATTGCTGTGAAAACATCTCCTTCAAACAACTGGAGTTATTCAAGTTTCTCGCCAAAAAGTACATTTTACAAGATTGCATTTCAACGCATCGTGATTGCATTTGAACACATCGTGATAGCCTTATAATTTACCATCGCCCAATGCTCATTTTTACTGATTAGAGCTTGAACGCACCTCCAGCTCCATGCTGTCGGCAGACGAGCTGGTCACTGTGATTACTCTGAGCAGCATCATGGGAATGAATTACAATATAATAAGTGTCTGATTAAGTTAGTTGTCCCCAATGTTTTAAGGTTGTTCCTCTGTGGCTTATTTTGGACTTGCAGTTGATAGAATCTGCAAGTTTTATGTCTTCTTCACTCACACTGAAGAACTTCCACACCGACAACATGATTTGTGTGTGTGTGTGTGTGTGTGTATGGGACGTTATTGACTGTGGCGCTGTGTGACGATGTAAAACCATCATGTTGTGGCTGCACATGGGTGTTTAACCGGCAAAAAAACGGATATACGAGACAGCTGAAAACCAGCCAGCTTTGATCGGCTGCTGATTGATGGTGTATCTCTAGCCCATATCGTAGTCGATCATGTTCATTAAATTGTGGGAAGCCACAATCATGATTGCGATTAATTGTGCAGCCCTACCTCCTGTCATGTTCAGAGATCAGTGTGACCAGAAGCAAACACGAGTCTCACAGGTGCAACAGAAGGTCAGCACTGGTAGCGTCCCTCTGTGCCACTGTTTGCATCGTTTCTCACTATCTGGCTGGCTCCGCGGTAATGCCAGTTTGCTCAGCGAGGGGTCTAGCGGCGTGGCGGCGGATGAAGGGCGCGTGTGCTGTTTACCGGTGTGTGTTCTGCGACAGTCGGCTGCATGATGAAAGAGACGCAGGGGAGTGTTGACATTTAGTTTTGTGCCGGTGAGGGGCCAATGTGGAGAATCAGAATTAATGGAATAGATGTGTTTGTTTGACAGGAGAAGCTTCCTCCTCGGGATTGATGAGGAATTCAAGCCCATAAGAAGATATTTGTCTGGCTGGCCTTGTGCGTACATCTCTATGTGTGCATTATTGTGTCTATTCCTGTATGTCTATGCTGTCAAACAAGGCTGCTTTTTGTCTGAGTGGCGAACGGCTTGCCCGCAAATCTCATTTTTGTCGTCGTTCTCCTCCTCATCCTTCCTCCCCCCTATCTCTATCAGCTCCTCCTCTCTGTGAAGGTAATCCCAAGGTGATGTTAATAGGCTGGGATGCTGCTGAAAATGCCACTGTCATCTCTTAGAGGATTAGATGGACAATTGCTTCTCTGAAATCCAAGCCAAGTGGTTAAAAAGAAACTGCAACAAAACAACTTTTTCTGAAAGTGCCCTATACTGCCAGCGTGCAAGTATTATGTCGCTTTTTGTACCATAACAACATGGATTTTATGTCCTCGGTATTGAGCTTGCATTGTAATGTCTTTATGTTATGATCGCCATTTTAATTTAACCACAGATGGACTCATAAACAGCCAAGAACTATAGGATTATAGGCTCAGTGTGATCTGTGATCCTACATTAATTGGAGAGCAGGGTATGATTAATATGGCCTTGTTTAGCCATGCCAGGCTAATTTGGCCAGTCACCGTTCCAGAAATTCAAAGGCAGTATAAGGGAGTCGTTGCAAGGTCTATTATTCTCATAGAGGAGAGGCTGCTAAATGAATACTTAATAATACTAAGACAGAGGCCAATGAAACAATCAGTGCTGTGCTCATGTTGACAAAGTGCTTGTTTGTTTGCAAATTATGCATTTTTATGTTTCCATTAACCTTTATGTGTCCATACGTAAGAAGACAGAAATAGCTTCAGGGAATCGTTTGCAGGGAATTACTTGAGCATACCTCTGCAATATGTATATTATATCAATAACATATACAGCCACTACTGTATACTGTATGTTATATGCTCCATTCAGAGGAGAGAAACGCTCATTTTAATTTCTCCACTGACCTTCCTCCCATCACCCTGCATGAGTTTACATTTCACTTTGCCACAACCTTTACCTAAGATTGTATGCATGCATGCTTTATTGGGATTTTGTGAAATCCATTATCAGTGGAATTTAATTTAAGTTTTCAATTTAACCTTTTTAACTCCATGAGGACGCCGGCGACCTTGGCCCACTTTACTGTCTTTCAGAGGCTGTAGCAGGCTCAGGCTCAGGAGCTAGAGTGAAGGTACTGTTATCATATGAAAACCTAAGAATTCATTGGTACCAACCATGCCATGTTAGCTCGTGGGGAAGGAGGCTAAATAACGCTCTGAAGTAAGGCTACATTTTGGTGAGGGAAAGACTGCCATGGCCATATTCACAGGAGTCCTTTGACCTCTGACCTCCAGATATTTGAAACAAAATGGGTTCTATGGGTACCCATGAGTCCTCCCTTTACAGACATGCCCACTTTATGATAATCACATGCAGGTTGGGACAAAAACAATGCAGTTGTTTGCATGCATAATGTATAAATGTGTTATTTTTGCCTATTCTAAAATTAGTTTCTGCATACCAGGGTCCCTAAACAGCTTTGGAATTGCATAAATTGGATATCACTGTAAAACTGAGACTATTGTGGATCCAATGAGCACAAAGGATGGATGGCTTTCCTAGGTATATTGACAATAAGGGGGTTTCTGAGCAGTTTCCAGAACACAAGTGCTCCCCATCCAATCGCAGAAAAAATGCAATTCATGCAGAAATCTTCAAAAGATTTTGATACCAAATCACGTCATGGCTTTTTTCTATGGTGTTCCTCAAGGTCTTGGTGTCTTAATGTGGTATTTTGTAGGGATTATTGATCATTTTAATCAATTCTCAAATGGTAAAAAATGGTTAAATTTAGCATCCAATCTGTGTAACAAATGGTATCAACCCAAAAATTGCTGCAACAATTTATGAGACATAAGTGAGCATGGGAATGGCCATGATGTACTTCTATCATAATGTTCTAAACCCTTATACACTTTTACAATTTATTTTACTTAATTTGTATTATTTATTGTTTTTTTCTGATTAATGACTAGAACAACTTGACACATTGTGCTGAGCTGCGTCTTAGTTATTTACGTTGCACTATACGTTATGTGTTTCTATAGTGTCTGTGAAATATGCACATCTATAAATCACATTTGTGTTATTCAAAATCACGGTTTCTGTCTCTGACATTTTGCCTCTTCGAGCTGGTGCTCTCTTTCTCTATCTCTCTCTCTCTCTCTCTCTCTCTCTCTCTGTCTCGCTCTGGTACGATTTCAGCCCACAGATGCACTATCAATAATGCATCCTCTTTAACAGGGCTGAGGCTTTTAAGACGGTTCTCTGTGCCCCACCCCACCCCACCCCTTTGCCTGCTAGTCGCTGGGTGGCCACATCCTAGTGGGAAAATCTTCGATTTTGTTCTGAAACCAGAAATGAACTCGCTGTTAACAGACATGTTATACTTAATTTATATTGTTGTCAAGGCTTTTCCTTCTGAACCTCGCAAAAGCTGGAAAGCCCTTAATGCTGGCAGGGCAAGAGGTCATTGTCTCGCTAAAGAAGTACAGAACTGAGCACCAACTGCATAGCTGTTGCCAAAAAATTGAAATGGTAACTAAAGAGCAAGCAAGAAGGAAACACAGCCACTGTATCACACTATAAAGTTCATATTGGACTTGAACATATTTTGTTTACATTTATGCAGACAACAGAAGTCTTGGAAGGGCATTGCAAAGCACACACAGCTTGATGCTGCACTGTAAGCGAACTACCTTCAGGCAAACCCAGCCGGCTTGATTTTGTGTGGAATGCGTATACCGTATTATGTGTGTGGGTTTGGATTAGTTACAAGGGGGTTTTGAGGAAATAAAGGATGTTTGTTTTCGGAGTAATGATCCCTGAAATCACAGTTATCCCTCAATGTCTGTGATAATGCCATAAGCCATAGGAGGTTAGAAAACTTCCATTTATTCAGGCATGTTGACTGTAAACATTGCTGTGTTTGATGTGAGTCCAAGAGAGTAGATCCAATGCAGAAAAACAAACTTCTGAGAAAATGATTTGTGTTGGTATGTTGCCATATTATCCTTATTTTCAGAAAAGCATAACATGAAGAAGAATCAAAAGCCAATGGCATTTTTTAGGCCATTAGAGAAATGTGACTGTTCCCAATCCTCACAAATGTTTTGTCCTTTTAGTTCACATGCTGTACTTTGCAGTTCACATGCTGTACTTGTGTGCCATTTATGTTACTTACAAAGGAAACATTATATAACTTCACACTAATTGGTCTCAATATTTAGTGAGTTTATGTAATATTTCATGTATCATCCTCTGCCTTCTTTTGATCATAATACAAACAACAAAATATAGTGAGATGCTATAGAAGAGAATGTTTTGCACATCGCTCGGCTTACATCCTGTTTTCCTTCCTTTGGGTATTTACTCTGACTTTCTGCCTTTAGAGCTAGTGTCCTTATTTCATTAAGTCCCGAAGACAAACAATTGTCTCATTAGTGGCTCTGCTTCTTTAACTAGAAGGTGCAATTATTAATAGCACGAGAAATAAAAATATGGACCATATCCCTTGTCTCTTTATATGACAACTTGGAAAAATTATACTATTAGAGTTAGGGCTGGGCGATAATTCATAATGATACTTTATCGTCTTTCAATGGAATTGTATCATGATGAAATCATATACCGAGATATCTAGATATCCAATTTACGTTGTCTAGATTGATAATAAGCATGAACTAACTCAAATTTCTCAAAAAATCTGATCAAACTCAGTTAGATCAAACTATTGTCTTAATCTGATTAATCTGTGTTTGTGTGCTTTGGGGATGTGACAGTGAGGAATTTTTCCACCGGTTAATAAACTCATGACAACACCAGTGTTACCGATTACACTGGACATTTACAAGAAAAGATGGTGCTCAATATATGTAGAGCGCTTACTTTGATCTTTAACATTGCGTGGCTGGGTGTCTGGCCTCTCCGGTAGAGCTTCCGCTGCGGGGCCGCAGGTTTCCACCCGCCGATGCTCTGCAGCGCACACAGGCATTGACCGCTCCATCCTCCTCACAACGGTTATCTCATTAACGTCATGGTTCCCTTATAGCATTGGGTTTAAATCTGAAATATTGCCAAATCTGCGCTTTTGCTTTTCGTTTCGCATCGTCTTGTCTGTCAACTCTCCCTTGTCCCGTGTGTGTGAAATCTGACTCCTGCTACTCTGTGCTGAGACTCCGTACAGAGCAGATGCATTCACTCTTAGTTTGAAGCATCCGTCGCCCGACTTTGTATTTTTTTTTCTTCATAATTACCTCCGCCAAGGCCGAAAGTCCGCGATGGATTTGAATTAAAGTTTTTGGAGGGGTGGGGTGTGGCACAATGAACAATCCATTGTGGCGATCCGGGGGGGGGGGCAGCAGCGACGTACATGAAACCTGCCTCTCCGAGTGCACTTCTAGTTTCACTTGAAACTGTTGTTTATTTTGTACTAAAGTTCTTAATTAGATGCAAAAATACTTTTCATTTGTCAAGTATTTAATTCAAACAAGTGTATACAAAATAGGCTTTTCCATGTTATTTCATATAGATTATTTAAAAACATGCTATATTGTGATCTATATTGTTATTGAGATGTGAAATTATCTGTATCATGACTGATAAATTAGCCATATCGCCCTAATTGGAATGCATATTTAAGTGTAACTGTCATACTGTCTTGATCATTTGTAACGTTGTCTTTTGGAGGACATTACTATCTCCGGGTCAAAGTGTGCTCATCAGTGAAATAGGCTAATGAGGTTTCTGATTGGAATATCTAATACCCTTCAAACTGTAGAAACGTTTTTTAAAGATTAGAAGTATTTACTTATTTTATTTTCATTTCCAAGCATTAGCGTTCAATCTTGACCTTTAGTATATGGCATAAGCTCAAAAGTCCACATTTAGGTGATGACACCTGAGCCAATTCCATTTGCTGAACGAAAACCGCAAGATAGGTTTGAAAGCTCTGACACCTATTAATATGTTTAATATGTAAATCTATCACAGGCAAAATAATCATTCAATCAAGATATATTTTATTCATATCAAAGTGATTATTTCTGAATTCTCAGACTATTGAAGCAGTGAAGTTAATATATTATTGAGGATACCTGGAGTGCTGAGAGGCCCTTTATGCTCTGGCACTACTTCTGTGTGAGTGGGTTAATTTAAGTGTGTTTCAGTTTCTGCATATTTTTAAATTACAGGGAGGCATCTTTAAATGAAATAGAAGTGAAACAAATTAATTGTGAGATAGGAAAACACATTAGTTAAGGGAATAACAACAAATTACATGTATTTCAGTAATTTAATTAACGACAGTGACGCATGTTCTGTGGGTTTCTTCGTCTTTTGAACCGCGGCCTATTTTGCTCCTTTTGGCGATAAGGTCAGGAGCGATACTGAGCTGGGGAGCTGTTCTTATTTGGTCCAGTACTTCCCCTTTTGTCAAAGAATGACCTGTATAATGAGAATCTATTCCACCAATTCAGAAAACAATAAAGCAACAAACAACACCCAAAGGACAAGTTCCTGAGAGCTTGAAAATCAAAACCAAACCCGAGTATGAAAACATCCCAGATGCCATTTCAGGCAAAACGCATCAAAGTGTTAAATTGAAACTGTAATTTCCTGATAATGGCAGAGCCATCACACTTTATAGTTTATTCTAGACCAGATATTTTGTGACTGGCTGCAAAACAAATTAGTGTGTGTTGCTATAAAATAACGTACCTGTGTCTGTCACGCCCTGATGTCCACAGTTCGCCTTTTGTCTCCTTCCTCTTCAGGTCATATTCACATTGTAAACAGAGCATTCTGGATGTCTGCACAGATAATAAATTGTGTTTATGGGTTAGGGTTAGGGTTAAAAAAAAATTTCTGCTTAAAGGGACTGTTTGTAAGAATCAGAAATTGCTTGTTAACAGCGACACCTGTGGCCGTTAAGTCAACGAAAGGCAGATACTCGCTGCGGAGCCCCGTCACTTCACAAGACACGGGAAACCTCTGTTGGTCTGGAGGAGCTGCAGCATTTATTTCTGCACAAGCGTCCACTGTACATTCACTAGATATTCTCAGAACTAAACTAACTCTTCTACAGTGTGTAGTGTTTATATTCTCATGCTGATGACCAACAGTTGTACCTCCCAGTCAAGCGGAGTGACAATACAATAGTGCATATAAAAAGTGGCAACAGCGTTATCGTGCTGCATGGATGGCGACTAATCCTGCTTGAGCCTTTAGAGAGGACAAGATTGTGGTCCATTGTTTGTTGCTCTCCAGATGCACACAGTGGGATTGGGTTTATGCCCCACCTGTGAGTGCTGTGGCCGATCCTGTTGAGAATTTTACCACTCTCTCCTTATAAGATTGGTGCCAAAGGCTTTTTAGATTTGGTGAGACAGTGGGTGGTTTTTGGGACGTCTTTGGACTCTAATTCCTTTTCCCGCGGTGGTGAAGTCAGCTCAAGTCTCTTTCTTTTTTTCTTTTTGCAGTTTACAGGGACCAGCTTATCTACTTGTTTAAGATCTCCTCCAGAGTCATTTTAGTATTGCATTGAATAATATTTTGTTTAATATGTTTTTCCACAAAAATGTGTTCAATAATCTACTGGAAAGGATTAAAAGTACATCAACTCCTTCATTCATATCAAAAATTCCCAAATCAATGAATATGCAAAAATGGATATGCTTCCAAGCACAGTGGCGCACCATCACACCCACCACTGTAGTGTTGCTGGTCTGATTATACTCCGATCTGAACAGTAACTAAGTAACTAGCTAACAAGACTTCAAAGATGAAGATCTAAGTCTAAGCATGTGTGTTGCATGTGGTCTGTGATTGTTTTTTAGCATTAAATTTAGCATGATTGGTGGGTTTAAAAAATCGCTTTTCTTTTTATCAATTTCTGATTCCTCAGGATGTTGGCACACGTGTACTGAAATTTTCATTTCATTAGTTGTTCAGACAAATGTGTGCATGGCTCAGAAAGAACAGTGCTGTGAATATTTTAAGTGTTTTGTGAAATTGGGGAAAAGCACAATATTGCTACGCCGCTGACTTAAGTGATGGAGGAGGATCCTTAGACATTATTTCCTCTCTTCAGCAGCTACCACGCTGCTTTTGTTTGACTCTCTTGCTCAGTATGCCTCCTCCGCTCTGTCTATACCGCTCTCTGGCTATATTTATATGCATGGTACACCGATAGAAATAAAATGTATGAATAAAATATATGAATGGACATTTCCATTTCACAGGCGTGCTCTACTTCTGTGTCAACACACATAAGAGGAAATATTCATACTGGTATATAATGGTACTGTACCAATAGGCACCATCAGGTCCACCAACAAAGTGGCTTCACACACAGAGTCTGACAGACCTAATTAACACCCATAGTGTTCCCCTGCTTAGTTTAGGAAATAAAGACAGACTCTATAGGGACAGAAACAGGAATTGGGTATTTCCATCTGGGAGAAAAATGAGTGAAAATCACAAAATTAATAAAACATAATTGTTAGTTTTCTTCATCAGCACTGTTACACTCTTATTGCATCAACACATTGTATCATGTAAGCGAAACAAAATTGTTACGCCTAAGTCTATCTGTCTGTATAGTGACTATAGCTGCACACAGTGTATCAAGTTGATTACATACAGTAGCATAAGTAACAGAGTTTATCATTAAAGCTGATTGTGAAAGACTGAGATAGAACATGGATAAGATGGAACCAAGCACTTAAGACATTATGGGTCTTTGGCTCATTTGTTTACAGTCAATACATGTTAGATATCTAATGGTTGGTGTTTGTCTTCGCTCAGTGACCTGGATATTAAATCATAACCTATAAATCATACTTGAAGTCTGAATCTTAAGCGGTAGAAAAGTGCTCTACAAATTAAGAGCACAATTAGCTTCAGCTGTCCGTCTGTCTGACTGACTTACTTATATTTACTTCCTTTGTAAACACAAGTGATGATGACCAGATGAGAGATCAATATGTCTCTATTACCGATCCCCTAAAAATGCCTGCAGCTTATATGATGTGATTTAAAATGACAAACCCTGCTGCCCTGGAACAGTACTTTTAGATTAATGCTGATCAGGATTACATAACAAACTGTATGCTCATTGCTCACAGCTGTCACTGCTAATAAAGCTATCTAGTGTAGCAAAGGAGGCAAAGATGATTTTGTTTCGTTACTTTGAGATTGGTAAGGTGACCATTGGCGATCTTCACAGTTTCTGTCATCAATCCTAATATTCACAACCAATTTTGTCAGTGAGATATTGTGCAGTGATGGTTTTAATATGGTTTTAATAATATATTATAAAAATGCGCTTAGTTTGGTAGTGAAAATCAAGGTGAAAGTTAGAGTTGTTACCCAAATAGTTTGCTACTCACATGTTTAACTTTGACCCACTGCGCCTACCATAGTTTTACAAAGTAGTGCATGATTTTATCAGACATTCCAGGTGTTTTTGTTTTCACCTCCAAATATGTGCTTTATACAACTGGGTAAATCTGGGATTTGTTTAAAACCTGTGTGGTTGTAGGATTACTCGTGTTGGTCGCCTTGTTGGGCGTAAAGCTGCAGCCACCAGTGCTGCTGTGTCCCTAGCTGTGTCAATGACACCGGCCAGTGAAATACAGTATACGTGTGAAATAAATGGTAAAATTAAAAAAGACTAAAAATGTAATTCAAATATACAAAAAAATGCTTTATGGACGAAATTGTGGTTAGTGCTGGGTTCTTGTTGTCAAGTTGATATCAGACGTCTATCAGAATAATATGGAGCAGGGAAGATGTCAGCTGTCTCGGCCTCTCATATTCACGTTCCTCTACTCTGGGAACAACAGAGGCTGTGGCAGGAAGACTGACTCACATCAACCCCTTGTCTATTTTTCTCTTGTGGGGAAGTCTTATTTTTGGAGTGTGCTACACATTAGAAGCTGCTGCAGTAAAAGATACGGCCTACATAAATCGACTGTACCCATCACACTATACACAGAATGGCATTAAACAAGATGCAGCACTGTGTATACATGACAAATCAAAGCATTTGTCTAAAATGATAGAAGACCTATTGCAAATAAGTGTAGCTTGAGTGGATTCATATTTTCATATATGCAGAAAATTGGAGAAAACTATTGTATTAATTACAAATTTAGCTTGAAGTTGCCCCGATGATTAGCTACTGCTAGATCACTAATGTATGTATAAGAAGTATTTGAGGTTAAGGGAAGGATTGTCAACAACCCCCAGCAACAGAGATGCCACAATCACATACAGTGCATATTGTTATCTCTGCTCTTACATTTTAATGCCATGTCCACATCCAGTAACTCACTTACAATCTATTGTTTTGCTTGCTGGGTAATTATCCCAAATTGCCAAGCTTTTTCCTACTCTCATTGTTTTTCTAACAGATTATCCAGAATCCTGCTGTTTATTTATAAAGCAAAAAGAGCTTTTGATTTACTTCTCCTGGTGTCATGCTGTTCTGCTTATTCCCATTTCCTTTAGCTATTTCCTGCTGTTCTTTCTTTCAAATGCTTCTTACTTTGCATCTTTAAGGGGATTTATCTGATTTTTTTTGCCAGGAGAATGAAAAACAACATGTTATCCACTACACATTACCTCTTAAGATTATTATAATCACTAATATAGTTTACTGAATTACTCAAACAAAGGACCACAGTCAAATTTCTCACAAACACATTACTCCACTGCACCAAATCGTGTATGTGTGTGTGTTCATTGAGAAATTAGTGATCAAATATCGCTAATATTTGTGTCTAATAAGGATGTCTTCATAAGGATGTATCACATTTTAGTAATGTGAGTGAGTGTTCCATTGGCAGAAATGGAATATAATATTAATAAGTATGTTTTCTTTAATGTATAATCACCTGAAAATAAGAGTTGTTGTGTTTTCGTTACCTTAGAATGAGCCGTTTATATCTACATAGGGAGAGGCTCCCCTTCACGATGTCCGCCGTGTTTCTACAGTAGCATAGAACAAACAAACCAAACTCTGTTAACCGGAGTCAATAACGATACTCGCTCCCGTTGCCGCAGCTCTCTCTCTCTAGCTTCACTACTCACTTCCTACGTACACACACACTCTAAGCACTCTACTCTACAACAAATGGCTCTAGAGAGGGCCATACGCATTTTCACATCAGCCACCGTATAGCTCTCCTACACGCTTGGCTCACGGGAGAAGTTGTTATCTGCAACCTCACTGCTAGATACCGCCAGATTCCTCCACACTGCTCCTTTAAGATCTGCTTAATGACTTATGATTTTTGCTCTATTTCAAAGCTTAATTGCCTTCATAATCTGCTTCTGTTTTTGTCTTTTCCTCATTGGGTATTAACACACTGTCTGTTGTGGATTTTATGGGGATTTGGTTATTGACTGATATGAGTGAGCATAGCATGCATTTGTTGATGTGAAATTTGTATAATAATGAAAATCTAACTTTACCTCAGCCTCTCTTAAAAGCTGTATTCTTCTCATTTTATAATTAAGTTTAAAATGAACACTGTGGGTCTTTGGCTCAGTTGCTCATTTCGCATTGTTTTGGACATAAATGTGCAGAGTTGACACCACGAATAAAGTAACTACATAGCAGGTGATGAAGCCTGCGGCCCCTTCCCCTCTGACACACAGAACTTCCTCCCACATGTCTGTTAGAGGCTGAAAGAGGTCTAAATGTAGCCAGTATTATTCGAGTTTAACTGTCTTTTTTCATGCATGACTGCCGTTTCCTCCATCGCTCCCCATTAAGTCCTTGCTTGCTCTGTTGCTCTGCGCTTATCCTGGCCTGCCTGTGTGTCTGTCTGTCCGTAGGGTGTCTTTAATTGATGCAGACCAGGTTCTTTACACTTCCGCTTATTTATACTCAACGCTTCAGTGAGCTGAAGGAGCAGGATGGAGAATCTTTTTCCTCTCTCTGTGAAGCTCTTTTCATTCTCTCTCTCTGCCACACACACACACACACAATGGAAGAGACAGCCAAATCACCTCCACCCCCGCTGCGCCTCAGAGCCCGCTTATGTAGCCAGCCCATTAAGAGCGGTGTGTAATTGAAAACTAAGTTTCTATCCTTGAATCTGAAAACGCTAGTTTTTGTTCAGAGCTAGGCCATATTGATTCGCCCCTCTTATCCTCCGACACGAGCAGACCTTGCTGTCCATGTTTGTTTTGACATTACGAGGCTGTAATGTAACTTGACTTGCTCTTTTGAGAGCTCTTTTGTTTCATGCAGTATGGTGTATTATTGAGGACAAACACACTTTTTTTTTTTACATACTTCTCCGATAGCCTTTCATTTCTTTCTACTGTAGCTTACAAAGTATTCAAAGGCAGCTCAATCCATTTGCTAGTGCTGTTTCATACCGAGGCTCAACCTTTCACCCAGGGCTGATCAATGCAGGTCAGAAATCTCAGCCTGCTGAGGCAGGGTTAAAGCAGTAACAGCGAAGCCAATAGTCATCTCAGATATAGATTTATATCACTGACCTTTCATTCGCAGAGCACAGGGACTAGAACTCGCTTAGGGCGGCTATTACGACGAATCTGAGGGTAGAAAATGATGTTACTGTCCACTTCTCTGTTCCTTTTTTATTGCTCCTCCACCTTTTCCTTCCATGTGACTCCTTGTCCAGCTGTATCTTCATCTTCATCTTCCCTCCCCTCGCATTTGTTCCCCTTCATCTACTCATCTTTGCCTCTCCTTTTCCTGAGTGAGCTGACATTTATGTTTTCCCGACATATACTGCCGTGTTAACAATTCATGGCATTTTTTTTCGGTTCCCCCCACCACGCGGTACTTTCCTCCGTCTCCCTGTTGAGTATTGTAGCAGCAGTTATAGGGCTGCACAATTAATCAAAATTGTATGGCAATATGGCCTACTTCAGTTTTCAAATTGATGACTGCGCAATTATGTGTCAAAATACCATTTTCAATGAAATATTGTGGTGCTGCAGAGATGTGGTCTACACATCATGTTCTACAGACTTAAGAAAACATCTTTGTTTTCTACAGATCCCTGCAGAAATCACACCATGATCATATTATTAATATGTTTTTCAATGAAAATGAGAATAATGCTGTAAAAATGATTATTCCCTCCGATATTGCAAATCACATCGTAATTGCAATATCCGTCAAAATAACCGCAATTAGATATTTTTTCAAACTCGTTCAGCCCTAAGCAATTACGTCCAGAATACCCAGAAGGGGTCTTATAAAGGAAGCCATCTATACGCTTAAAGGTTTATTAAATTTTCAATATGTTCTGTCAAGAGCAATATAGATTTTATTACCATATTAGCTGTCCAGTGTTGGGGTGGCACGTTGACATTTGGTATGAGAATATTCATGTGGGTGGCTGGACCGTAGGCTGCCTCTCGCGGTCCCTGTTTGCATATTCAGAGAATTGCTCAGGGCGCACTGAAGTCTCCAGGCTGCCATTTCCAGAATCATTATGGATGAAGTGTACCCGTGGAAAATCATGGAATAACAGTTGGAAGCTTGCCATTTAATGGCAACAGTGGTCAAAGATATTCAATAATTGACGACCCTTTTAAGAGATTGTGGGAACGCAGATCTTTCCAATTCCAATTATGCAAAAAGTAATCACCTTTTAAAATAAATGCCAAGATCATGTACTCAAGAGATAATTAGACGTCAAGAAGCAGACCCATCCCCAACATTTTAATTTCATGATTTTATTTGAATGTGGGATGAGTTTGAGTGTATTCCTCGCTTTAACCCAGAAATGCCTGTTTTGATTAAAGGTGCCCTGAGGAATTTTCTTGTATTTGTTTTTCTCATCTGACAAACATGTTGAACGGTTTCCTCATAAAACATTTGCAAAGCCAATTTTTTTTTTTGTTTACATCTGTGTTTGCTGGCTTGTAGTCTTCTTCCTTGCCTTTGCAGGCACATTACTGTGTTTCCTTTTGCATTACCACCACCATCATGTTGAGCAGAGGAGTGTGTGCATGCACGAACAAATCCCTCTAGTAAAAGCATTGCTCTATAGCACTACTAGTGGTCAAAAAACTGCTCAGGGTATTTTTAAAAATGCGTTTTTCTTTTTATCACTTCTCTTGGATGTTTGACCTTCACTGTGCAGAAGGTACAGAGTTTGACGCTAGAAGGCTGTCTTCACATTCCGCTGAGGGAGGAATGTTTCGCTGTGCTCACCTTGAATCTAATATCACACAAGCAGGATTTTTGTGATATCATAACTAGTTTGGAAGCCAATAATGGACAAATTTGCAATTTACAGGAGTGTGATGATGTGAAAAATTGTGGACTGGAATGGACTTTTCAGTGAAGTAGGAGAAATGTGTTCTGCACTTGCAATTTTGAAACAAGACATATTTCCATATTGAGTAGATTTTGAACAAAGTAATTGAACATTTTGGTGGGGAAATCATATCAGACATATTATCATTTAATGCAGAGTATTTTTATAGGTCTTAAAAAATATCTGATCTTTAAATTATGTATTAATATCTGAGATGTTTTCCTTCATTAGTGCCCTTATGTTGTGAATATAATCTAACACAGCACAACAGTCATGCTCATATTGCATGTTACTTATATCTCGAAAGATTGCATTAGGGATGATTTTGCCTTTTAGAAAATATTGAAAAAAATATACCAAAAGTGATTTCAGTATTATTCAGAACCACTGGGAAATTAGACTCATGTTTATGCTTGGAGTTTGTTTTTGTTTTCAAATTATAATTGAGGCAAGAGAGGTGCACACTCTATATACTGTACCACCAGCAACAGCAGCTGAGCGAAAAGACGGAGAGGGAAGAATTTCACCCCGAGTGAACCGGTGAAACTTCTTGGAAGTAGCGCAAATGTAAATGCTAATTAAAAAAAAAAGTATCCAGCTGATGCCGGAAAGATTCCACGCTCTATGCTTTAACAGTCTAAATAGGGCCTTAGTGGACACAGGCATGGTGGAGGGTGGGGAAGGGTGGGAGGCAGAGGCAAGGATGGTATAGTCAATATTTACCCTGAGTAATTGGTCTACACTTCCCCCAGCGAGATACACAGACGTCCAGCGTCATCCCTGCCTTATCTCCTCCAGTTCTCCCTCACACACACCGTGTGACCGCCGTTGCACACAGCAGTTTTGTGCAGCTGTGCTCCGAGATATCCACAACGTAATGGTTCAAAGCAAACAGGATGAATGAGTGAGTCACCGTGCATGGACACTGTCATGTCCATTAAAGTTCTCCAGGTGGCCTTGCAGTGCCTACAGAGAACAGTAGTTAACAAGCTCATAGAGCAGCCTCTAATGAGTGGTGAAGCCACAGTTACTGTGGTAATGAGGTGGCCACATTAGTTACCTTAACGGTAAACCGCTGTTCTCTATTGATAGAATGACAGCAATAAGATGTGTCGAGGCTACCACAAGAGGAACTCGGATGCAAGAATTGTCATAGACTCATGGGAAAAGTTCTTTATTCACTCTTTTTGGCCGTCTCTCAAACACACACACACAACCCATACAGTCCTCTCTCTGTGCTCCCCGTCTTTCACTCTCATGCTCTCAAAGCAACTCTCCAATTAACCTGATGCCTCTCGAACCGCCAGCTCTTTGAAGTCCTTTCACATGGCTCCCGCCTACGCTTGTCCTGCGTGGGTCTGAATGGACATTTACATAGCATTTTGTTTAGTTGTTATGTTGACATTGCGTGACCCCAATCACATTTGTCTGTGTGTCAATTTGTAGGTCTGTAAACCCTCATGAAGGCCGCTGGCTGATGAGGAATCTGTAGCATCTTCCAACTATAAAGCGAGGAATCTCTGTTTGTCCCTCTGTGTGTCCTTTGCACATCTCGAGAACCGTTCATCTGATCGACTTCACTCTTGGCGGGTGTGTTGCTCGGGACCCAATGGAGTGCAGTGTCGAATGTGGTGCGATTTCACCAGATGGTGGCGCTATAACAATGAATTCATGTTTTAGCCTGTAACTTATGAACCATGACTATCCGAAACAAACCACGCCCATTTGCGTCCATATTGAATTGTGTCCTAATCTGATTTTTTTTGCTACTCCTCCTACAAATTTTTAGTAATTGTCAAGCCGGAAAAAAAATCTTTTTTTGATTGTTGATGTTCCATACAGTTTTGCTATAGTTGGCCCTCAACTTTTATTACAAAAAATGTCATATCTCCTGAACGCTTTCTGCTATTGTGACCACATTTGGTGGACATATGTAGATATGATGTTTGAGTGACCATGACAAATTTGGTTCCATTTGGCCAATAGGTTGCGCTGTAGTAGCATCATCTAACTATAAAGCAAGGAATCTCTGTCTGTATCAACTGCACACTTGGCAGGTAGAAGCAGCCAAATCGCGGTTCTCGACAACGTTGCAAGCAATCATCCCGTTCTGGACGGGTGTGCGCTCTGAATGGGCACTGCACTAGTACATAGAAATACAAGGTTACATTACCAAGAACAATTCAGATAGAGGTAAACAAGTGTCCAACATTACTGTGTCCTTGTTCCTCTCTCTATTTCTCTCCAAAGTGTGCATCTCTACGTATTTCCCTTTGTCAGAAAGAGCCAAACAAACAAGGACAGGAGGGGAAAAGCCAGGGTAGATTGTGCGAAGATGGTGGTGTTTTTTCAGATTAGATAACAAAAAATGACATTTGGTTTCTTTCACACATATCTGGAGGCCTGTTTATATATATATTTAAGAGGCTCAACATGGTAAATTGCTGTCTACAAGAAATGGTGTCTGCAACACCACTGGGATTGGTGTTATTCTGTTTACTGAAATATTACACCACACAGGTGTAATACTAAAAAGCAGGCACACTATTTGTTTTTTGTGAAGGCAGTGATCCCTAATATGTATCGACAGTTGCGTTTGCTGGGTCCTCCCACCAGTGAGAAATGATAATTGGAATGCTTTCCTCATAAATTACAAGAGCCCTTTCTCTTTATCCCTCACTTCCCCTCCTGTATATTGCAAGAGACAAAAGAGGGGTTTGCATCATCCCGACAGTCAGAGGATCAGAAGGGTCGTGCTCTCTCATGAGAGGATCTATCTGGTTTCCACCACCTGCTGCGGTAAAAGTGCAGCAGAGAGGGATGATGTAAGGACGATGATTTCTATGTGTCAGTTATTCAGCTCCACTCTGGGAACTGGCTACATCTACTAAGAGAATATCAACTAACTGTGAACCTGTGAGATCTGGTTATGAATTTTACAAGCACTCAAAGGTTAAACCTTTCCATTTGTACCGCAGTACAATGAATCCCTCAGTAATGCACACTGCCTCGTCGAGAATGTGTCTCTGTAATGATTAAATAGAGAAAACAAACCCTGCACAAAGCGAGGTCATTTATCTGATTTATATTTAAATATTGGAAGAACAGAGGCAGCATCTTTTCTTTGAACAGCACTATAATAGGACGATATTTAAAGGGGAAATATGCCCATTTTCAAAATTCATACATGTTATTCCTATGGACTAAGACAGTCAAAAAAATATTAGTCAACATGAACAATTCTCTCCCAAATCCAAAAAACTTGTGATGTCATAGGGTATAAAGTGTGGAACAGCTCCATAGACAATGAATTAGGAAAAATGTTATAGATGACACTGAGAGCACCCAGGGGAGTATTCTGAGTATACGGGGACATTTTCTATTTCACAACTGAGAACACTTCAATAGAATAAAGCTCATTTGGGTATAAAAAAGCAAACAATCATTCGGTGGGTCCATAAAATCAGTCTCCCGTTCTTTGTCTGTTGAGCAGCTCCAGACTTTATACCCTATGAGGTCACAAGTTTGAGACTTACTTCTCTGGTTTCTGGCTTTGAGAGAGAGGAGCTCATGTTCACAAATATTGATTGAACTTTCCTTACATATGTAGCGTAATATATTGGAATTTAACTAAATTCTTAAATTTCCTTTTTAATCTCTTTGCATCCCTATGAAATATGATTTAAATGGTCAGTTAGTAATGATAATATGGATATACTGTAACTGTTCAGTGCAGCATCTTTTCATGCCTCCACGCCAGCGACAGGCATTATGTTTTAGGGTTATCCGTCTGTATGTCTGTATGCCCGTCTGTTTGTCCGTATGTCCATCCGGTCCAATCTCATGAATGTGATATTTCAGGAATGCTTGGATCTTGATGGAATTCGGCACAAATGTCCACTTGGACTCAAGAATGAATGAGTGGTCAAAACGTTTGGTGAACAAAACACACTTTTGGCCATAACTCAAGAAATCATGTGCTAATTATGACAATTTCACACAAATGTCTAACAGAATAAAGTGATGTAATGATGACATTCTGGACAGACATGGATGTAAACCGCAACTTAACTGGTTAGTCGTGGCATACAATCGCAAGGCGGTAATTCTACTTTTTTTTAAAATCATTTTCACATCACTGCTCTTTACAATCAGTCATTTAAGAAAGCGAAATACAGTACATAGTGTAACCCCAAACAGTCACTTTACTGGTTAACCACGCCGTCAGTTAAGGCTTAAAGGTCCAGGTACACCTCCTGCATGCTGCTCTCAAGTGTAATAGAGTGGTCTATACCAGCTGAACCCAGTTGCAGCACTGCAGCATGAAAGTGTTCCCCGGTCTGTCCGGAACTCCTCATTACCGCTCCTATAGTTTTGTTTACGAGCTAAACTGTTCACCGCATAGTGTCAAACCTCAGCCAAAAGGCCATGTTTCACATTCCAGCCCATTATACCGCAGCTGCACTGCGTCAACTAGAAATGCCCCGAACGAGCTCAGGGCACTTTCTGCTGAACGTGTTTGTTTCTGGTGACTGTGTGTGCGTATCTGTGCATCTATATCCAAGACATACATGTGTGCTTTTGTTTGTATGTGAGCGTTCTTTGGTGTTTGTTTCCTTATCTGCCCGATTATGATGCTGCCCAGCTCTAAACTTGAAGCTTCCGCCCGCAACACTGTTAACACTGAATGACCTCCTCTGCTTTTGTATTCATGAGATCGTCCTCTGTTTATTCGCCCCGCAGATTGATATGGCTTTTTAAAGAGAGCCACTGCCTTTATTGTTTTCTATCTTTAGAGAACGGAGATAATAACAGTCTTCCATTTTTGACTGGGTTGATGAGTATCGCTGGAATGCAATATATCTCTCCACCTGTTTAATTTTCTTTGTGGAGCGAGATTGTAATAATCTGTTCTCTCTTTCTCTCCCTGTGTCATTCTATCTGTTTCTCAATCAGAGAGCCAGCTGCTCCCAGGGAACAACTTCACCACAGAGTGCAACATCCCTGGAAACTTTATGTGCGGAGATGGGAAGTGTGTCCCAGGTGGGTGGCAGTGCGACGGATTGCCCGACTGCTTCGACAGGAGCGACGAGAAAGGCTGCCGTAAGTCCAGTTTAGACTCCATTATCAAATCCTTTTTTTTCAGCCCCTAGCTTTGCCCTTAAAGCACTGAAGCCAGATACCCTATTTAGAGTCACGTCATGTCTTCTCAACTCCTGAACTCCTCTCTCACCGTCCAGCATTCTCCCGTCCCTCCCCATAGAGCCATAAAGGCCATTTAAACCTAATTCTCTGGCAATTTAAATGAACTTCTCTCCTCAATCCGTACCTCTCCCCCTCAGCGTGCACACGTCCTCCTCCCCGCCAGACTCACGGCCCCAGTTTAGCACCGGGGCAAAACTTAATACCATCAAAGCAAAGGCCGATTACTTGTGTGCGCAGGAATAGTGGCACATGCATAATTCTACTGTAAGGCTACAGTAATAGTTCCGTTTTGATCCTCACTTTTAGTTGGCTTTGATCTGTCTAGTCCGCTGCTCCTCCTCTTCCCCCTCCCATCACAGCCAGAGCTGCACACAAAGACGGGATAGCTGATGAAGATTGACTTTGAGGCCCCGCCACACTGAATGGAACCCCCCCCCCCCACACCACCATCTCCCCATATATTCATCTCTTTAACGGTCTCGCATTCTCGTTTTCACTCCTCTCTGCGCCCGATCTCATCTGATGATTTTTGGCTTTTGGCTTGTAATTTGCTTCACAGAGGCTTGTTTCCAATTAGAAAAGCATAACCATCTTCTTGCAGGGATTTTTTTCTTTTTTACACACAGCTAATTCCCTGTCAAAAAAAACCCTCCCTCACATAGGTTTGTCCTCCATTCTGTCATCTCTCTCATTTTCTTCCTTTCTCCTCCTCCAGCAGTCACTTCTCTCACTGTTCTCTCTTGTTGGCAGCTCAGGGAACGGGCTGACTACTTTCAGCAAAGTTGTGTCCCATGGCATGCCAGCACAAATACAGACACACACACACATAGCCAAACTTTGCTGTCATCAATCTTTTTAGCTGTGGTGGAATGTAACTAAGGGCATTTGTACTTTATTTAAGTCTTTTCTTGTCATGCCATTTTTTACTTCCACTCCACTACATCTCAGAGGGAAATATTGTACTTTTTACTCCACGGAATTTATTTGACAGATTTAGTTAATTTTCAGATGAAGATTTTTGCACACAAATCGTATGAATGGCTTATAAAATATGATATGATTGTTTTAAATGAAACTACCTATATATACTGTATATACAGTGTATATAGCTATTATATTTATTTATAAATATTTTTAAATATTTTTACAACAGTAAAATCCTGCTTTGACTTTACGCATGTAATAATAATCTAATGATATAATAGTCGGTCACAGGGGACATTTTTCTGCAATGAGTACTTTCACTTATAATTAGGGCTGTCAAAGTTAACGCGATAACGCGTTAACGCAAATTCGTTTTAACGGCACTAATTTCTTTAACACATTAACGCAACTTCCAATTTTTGGTTAGCGGGCTTGATTTTAAAGCTAGAGTGAAGAAGCTGGCATCATATGAAACTAGAAAACCTAAGGAATCCATTTGTACCAACCATGGAGGACCAAGGAGGCTAATTAACACTCCAAATTTACGCTACATTTTGCCAAGGAAAAACTGGCATAGCGATTTTCAAAGGGGTCCCTTGACCTCTGACCTCAAGATATGCGAATGAAAATGGGTTCTATGGGTACCCACGAGTCTCCCCTTTACAGACATGCCCACTTTATGATAATCACATGCAGTTTGGATCAAGTCATAGTCAAGTCAGCACACTGACACACTGACAGCTGTTTTTGCCTGTTGGGCTGCAGTTTGCCATGTTATGATTGGAGCATAATGTTTTTATGCTAAATGCAGTTCCTGTGAGAGTTTTTGGACAATATTTGTCATTGTTTTGTGTTGTTAATTGATTTCCAATAATTAATACATACATACATTTGCGTAGAGCAAGCATATTTGTCCACTCACATGTTGATAAGAGTATTAAATACTTAATGCACATTTTGATCATATAAAAAAATGTGTGATTAATTTGCGATTAATCGCGACGATTAACTATTTGAATCGATTGACAGCCCTACTTTTAATACTTTAAGTACATTTTTCTTACATGCTTTTATTTAAGTAACATTTTACATTTTAAATTTGACTTGTAACAGAGTATTTTCACAGTGTGGTATTGGTACTTTTACTTAAGTAAAATGTCTGAATATTTCCTCCACCACTGCTTCTTAGTTAGTTATGCCTTTGTCATTTTAAGTTCTATAAATAGGAACATTTCAAGAGGTGTCCGAGACTATATTCTTTAGGGCACCTCTATACTGACATCCCTGTAACTTAAAGAGAGTCTTACTCTACTTAGATGATGAGATGGGTTCTGTGCCCCAGATTCTCATCACTCAATGGCCTTAAACTGTCAGCCACTGTCAGACCGGGAAAAATAATATCCCGATGCATTGAGACTAATTGCCTCAGAATTAGATACATTAAGTGCTCCTGATTTAATCTAATCGCACAGCTCTTGTTTCAGTTCATTACACTCCAATTCACCTCGAGTACTTTCACTTTAGACAAGCAAAACTTTTTGTCTGCTGCTGACACTACATGCTATCCCGCTAAAGATGAAAGCAAGTTATCATAAAGCATCAAACTCAGCCTGCCTCTCTGGTTGTCTGTCAGAGGACTATTTTGTGTTTGTTGTCGACATCTACATTATCTGCTCTGGCATAAGTGGGCCTTATTATCTTCAAAAAGATGGCTAGTTGTCAGTCGATATCTCCGGCGACTGCTTTCACAAAAAATCCCCAGACAAACCTCTGGCTCCATTAGGGGCTCTGCAGGGTCAGACAGATAGGCGGAGGGAGGGAGGGGGGAGACAAGGGAGTCAGGAAAGAAGAAGCAGGGGAGCAGAGGAGGTATAGAGGAGGACTCATTATGGTTGCAACAGCAGGATGTCTATTATCTGAGGAGAACACAGTGCCTGGAAGCTTTTAGACTGCAGTGCTGGATTCTCTGCAAGAAGAATCATAATTAGACACCCCTCTCTAAGAAAACACACACACACTCACGGTTATATATATATATTTAACAGAGGGAGATGGTAAATATGCTGACTTGAAAGAGAGTTTGTTGACTCAACTTATTCTCCTTCTGTCATCGAGCTACATGGAAAGTGTTTTTCAGTGCAGGCTCCTCAGAAAGTACTAAAAAAATACTTTTATTTTGTGGAATATTGCTATTGGACTGACTTTTCATTTACCTTTTATATAACCAATTAGGAAATAACACAGTGTATCTGATGATGCCTGGCCACTGTCCTTTGCATTCACAGTCATTAGCACGGAGGCAGATCAGTGTTGACCACCACCGGATATTCAATTTCCTCCCATCTGTAATATGAGCAGGTGGCCTCTGTCATGAGGTTTCCAAGAACATGTGTTTTAATTGTCCATCAATGTGGATATTTGTAGCTTTTTTGATCACTTTTGACTAGGGCTGGGCGGTATGGCCAAGATATTCTATATCGATATAGGTCATTTCATATCTTGATAACAATATATATCAAGATATAGCATGCTTTTTTTCTAATTCAATAAATAAATAGTCTAAATTAGGGCTGTCAATTGATTAAAATATGTAATTGCTGCATGTGATCATCATAAAGTGGGCATGTCTGTAAAGGGTAGGCTCGTGGTACCCATAGAACCCATTTTCATTCACATATCTTGAGGTCAGAGGTCAAGGGGTACCTTTGAAAATGGCCTTGCCAGTTTTTCCTCGCCAAAATTTAGCCTAAGTTTAGAGCATTATTTAACCTTCTTCCTAGTATGACGTGGTTGGTGCAAATGGATTCCTTAGGTTATCCAGTTTCATATGATACCAGTATCTTCACTCTACCTTTAAAACTGCACCCGCTAAAGAGCATTTGCTTTAATGAATTTAGAGGTGTTCAAAAAAATTGTGTTAACGTGTTATTATCGCGTTAACTTTGAGAGCTTGAGTCTATATGAAATAACCACATGGTAAAACCCATTTTTGTATACTCCTGTGTTAATTAAATACTTACAGAATAGTACAGAAGATTTTCTTATTTAATTAAGAATTTATAAGTTTCAAGTGAAATTATAAAGAAAAAATAAATAAATATTTCCAGCTATGCACTGGCTATGTTTACATGCATGCACTGCACACAAATACAGTAATCAGATTAAGACAATAGTGTGATTTAACTACACTGGGGTATTCCAATAAGAAATTCAAGTTAGTATGTGCTTGTTATTATAACCAATTAGATGACGCAACTGTGTATCACGATATATGATTTAATCACGATGCAATTCCATTGAAAGATGATAAATTATCATATTGAATTATCTCCCAGACCTACTTTTGACCACTTGCTTTCCTTATTTATTCCATTGTAAGTGACCAGGGATGAAACCAGATCATTTAACACATACAGTATATACTCACACATATATACATACAACTTTATGTATTTGTGAACTCATAACATTCTCTGCTACATATTTTGCTCCAGGAGGAGTCTCTATTTTTACCACGCACATTTGCACCCGAAGGCAGCTGTAGTTGAAGAGTAGATCCCTCGTAAGCCCACGCTGTTCAGCCAGCAGATTGTGCTGATGTGCGTATCTCTGATCCAGGGAATACCTGCGCAGAGCCTGAGGTAAAGGTCACACATGGTGACATCTCCCTGGTGTCTCATTAATGAGTATTTTTGGAAACTATGTAGCTAACGGGGGAAGCACCAAGGAGAACAAATCATTTTTTATATTTGCAAATTACCTGGCGGAACATGGGAAGATCAATTTTCTTTTGAAATCTGTATGAAATTTGTAAAACTTTGATACAGTTTTGCAAAGCGCGCTGACTTGCACATACTGGGATGCATCGATCCAATCTGTACTAAAGTGCTTTGCAAGACCGAACCACCCACACATGCACTTAGAATGACACTGCCTGGCAGATTTTCATTTTTCACCAGCGGAAATAAACTTCTTTCTGCCTTTTTTGTTGACCTGACTATATTTTATTCCAGTGCTATCAATGGGGGAGGAAGTTCAGGTCTGGTCTGCATTTGCCTCTCTCCTTTATTTATTCACTTGTGTCCCAGTCTGCTACGCCTCACAGGTCAGGAATTGTCTCTCGAATGGTCAGGGGAATGTTTATTCACCTAGAAGAGAGAGGCTTCTCCCTTCCTCCCGAGCCCTGCTGCTCCTCTCTTGTTTGTTTGTTCTTCCGGTCCCCTCCAGCACAAGGGTCAACTCGAGTCATGTAAATACTTTTCGCTGGCTCTTTAATAACAGTCTGGGCTGAGAGAAGAGATGTAATAACTCCAGCCCGAGTCTTATTGAGTTAAAGATGCAGCTTATTGTATTTGCTGTCCTGCTTTCAAGGCCAGGACCCCCCTGCAGATCATTTTAATCAAGTCCAATTTTTTTGGGGTAACCTCGTCTTTGCACCACGTAACTGGATTTTAGATGAAAACATATCAGTAGCTTTTACAGTATCTCCAATATGGAGCATCTGCTCTACGTCAGTGTGCCTCTGCATATGTGTTGGCAGGTCTGAGGGGTTTTTCAAGCAAAGATTCAGTGACAGGCTGCTGACTAATTCCTCGCACAAAGAGGTCAAAAGCACCACCCTGCTCTCCGGTGTCCATAACGACAGCCTGAGAGAGTGTTAGACGAAATGGATCCTGACAGAGGAGAGAAGAAGGAGAGCTGACTGAGCTTACTGGGCCTCAGAGCCAGGATTAGCCTCTTTGCCCTTGTCTAGGCAGGGCATGAGCAGGGGAGCGAGGACAGATGCGTAGCGGGGCCGAAAGGGTGAGTGGACATGATGTTTAGAGCAAGAAGTGGGGAATCAAAGATGAGATGGACAGAAATACAGTTTGAGAGAGAGAGAGAAAAGAAAGGATGTGTTCTAAACTAGCGGTCATGCAAGCTGAGGCCGTGGCTTCTATGTGTGGAGGAAGTCATGTATTCAGAATTAAACACTTACAGACGAGTGCAAGTTCAACTTTTACTCTGCTTTTAACTGGAAGGGCCATCAGCAGGGCCAGTGGCTCTTAAAGAGCAAAGATCAGAGCACACAGAATCATCCACACAGAAGGGCTGCTCACTCATCTCCTCATATTCTGCTCAAAATGCATTGCATGTCTTTAAAGGTACAGTATGTGGGATTTGCTGACATCTAGTGGTGTGGTTGCGGATTGCAACCAACTGAGTACCCCTCCGCTCACTCCTCCCTTTCCAAGACTGCAGTAACGTGAGCCGCCGAGGGCAAAACAATGGTAACGCCGTTCCCCTTGCTCAGCATAATAACACTACTTTAGGAGCAACGGAAGTCAGACGGTGGTTGGTGGTACCACGGTTTTGCACTCTGCGACTCTTGTTACCGCAATTTCACAAGCGTGTCGGAGAACTGTGGTGGCCTTCAGGACCCGCTCTTTAGGTAGATATGAAGGGCTCATTCTAAGCTAGAGAGATTAAGAGAGAGACTGAGGTTGTGTCCGAAATTCCATACTAACACGCTATTTAGTACGCTAAAACAGTATGTGAGATATTTTAGTATGTTCGAAACCTTAGTATGAAACCAATAGGGCACGAATTGCATACTACTTCCGGTGAAATATTACAATATGCAACGCTGGTCACTGCGGAGGCATAAATATACCACAATGTATTGTGCTAGTAACGACAATGTTCATAACAGACAATGCCGTTTTGCTCACATGAGGTTGGCACAGGTTACCGTGGTTACAACTGGCACGGAGGCTCTCAGGAAGTGACAACGTAAATTACTGCTCAGTGCGTCTGAAAAGATACATACTACTATTCACACTAAAGTTTGTTTAACAATAGTACACACCGATTGAGTATGTAATACATAATGTACGATTTCTGACGCAACCTAAGATTCTTAGTTTCAGGTGATTGTAGACTAATGAAAACATAGTTATGAATATTATATTTCATTTCTGCTAATAGATCCCCTGAAATGCTACACACTGTTCCTTTAATCAAGACTAATGTGCCTGTCTTGCCACTTGCTCAGTATCTAATTGACATTACCAGTAATCTTGGGGATTCCAGTCACAAACAGGATGTTCCCTCATTTTCTTTAGAGCAATGGTCCCCATGGACCCCCCCCAAAAGGGGTCGCAAGATACATCTGATGAATCACACGATGATAAATAGGATGAGTCAGAATCAAAAAGAGTTTTCTTCTACAGAAATTCGTTTTCCGTGACTTCATTCTAACGATTCCCCCTTTTTCTTGTGAAATAATGGATCATTTTAGCCATTCAGGCTTTAAAGCAAGAAGATAGAAGAAATAACACAATCTTCCACTTCAAATGACACGTTGAATTCATAAGCAATAAAATGAGCCATTGCTCAATTCAATGCACTCTGGGGTTTTTACTGCAAAGGCCTTATTTGGTCCAGCAGCAGCTAATGGTAGCCAATGTTAGCACACTTTAGACGACTATTGCTGATATTGCCGAGTCAGTTCGCTGACTTGATGACTCCTCTGTTACTTGAGCTACACATTTTAGAATTTACCATTATTATTCTTTAATTGTCACTTGTGGCCACAGGGGTACTTTTCAGCAAAAGTGATATTGTCTGGCTTTTAACAAAACCATTTATGAAGGGGAAAATCACCAACACTAGACAGATTAAACCTTTGACCCGCCTTCTTTATGCAATAAAATTTGCTGCAACCTCACCTATTTGTATGTGTAAAGCGTAGGAGCCAGTAGCGACTCTCCCTCCTGGCTTGCTTTATTCAATCACTCGGAGACACACAGGAAGGACAGCAAATTGGAGGCCCACACAAGGGGGGTGATGTTTTTTCAGTTAGTTTAAAAGTCTATTAATACTTCATAACAATGAGGGATATAACCATTTAGAGTTTTCATTACCCGATGCACTGTTTATTGATCCTGTTAGCTCTTCACAACGTTATGAGCAAAATGAATTCAGTTCAGTGGATTACTGGAATATTATCACATTATTGCTCTCTGCAGTCATAACACAGCCGGAGCCTCGAGCAACATCAATGGTGCTTTTTTCGTTTTTCTGTGTACTGACCTCCACAAAAATGCCCGCGGGATGTTGAGTTCAAAAGAGCCGCTAAATGCTTATCAACAACAAAGTTCTCTTAGACAGCAGGGGTGGAAACAGCTAAAAAGACTCTTGAGACAGGTTATGATTTAGATATAGAGGCTCACACTCAAACCCACCACGTGTACGGAAGGGGTTGCGAAGATTAGGAGCGTGTGTTTATGTGATAAGAACAGTGACCAATGCACTCACTCGGAACACAAAGAGCCGTATACTGCTGACAGATAGGTTTTTGTTCTTCTTCTGTTGTCTTCTTTTCACGCTCTGCTTCATTGTGCATAGGTGTTCTTTGCTCTGAGATCGGAGGAGTTTGGGAGCGTGTCTCGGTTTATGCGTGTTGTTTAAGTCCCAGCTCAGAAAAAAAACTCTAGAGAGCAAAATAGAAAAGAGAAGAGAAGGAAATGAAGAGCAAATGAAGAGAATATGGAGCACTAATAGCAGGAAAAGTTAGAAAAGCAGAGGAAGTTTAATGGGACTGAGTCGGGGTGCATCCCCATGTACGTAATGGTTGACTGATCAATGAGCTGCTGTAATTAATACCAAGGAACAGGGATGAAATATTGATTAGCGTCTTACATACAGTCTCTTAGTCTGATTCTCTCTCCTGCTGTCTCTTTTTCCTCTTCCAGTTTTGTCTTTTAGATTGAACGCCATCCTCATCCAATCAATAGTCACAAATTAGACAAAAACGATTGCTTCGAAATCTTCAAAGGAATAAGAAATGCAGCCTTGTCATTTTTACAATGCAGCGCTGGGACGCTACCAGTTCAAACAAGGCAATTTCAGCAGCACGTTGCTTTCTGTGATGAATATTGCAGCAGGGCTATTATCTGGCAGATCGCTCGCTGCTTTCTCACTGTACGTCCTTGCTTTCCCTCCCCTTTTATCGGGAGTTGTTGAATTATTGCTGATATTTTGCACACGCGCCCGCTTGTATGGTATACGAGCCACTCTCGCTTCCTCATCTTGCACGAAGTTTGATGGCTTTGCAGAGCGCCGTTGGCCCGTAAACGCTTGGCCCTCGAGATGAAGGCAGCTTTATAATGTTGCAATGCCTCTTCCTGCACACGGAATGTTATTGCATTGCACAACTAGCGTGCAGGGCTCAGACAGTGAAACGTACAGAATGATTATTCTGATCCCCGAGCCCTCCAGACTGAAACTACCCTTGCCCTTCTTGCTTACACCCTGACTCCATTACCTATTGATTTCCTCCCCTAAGAAATGCTCAGCAAGGTCAGAGAAACCTTTGAAGCCCTCAGCTGTCTCCGCTCCTTCGCGGGCTTCTATTCTCTTCCACTCGCTCCACTCGCGCTGTTTGCTTTCTTGTTAGTCTCTTCCTCCAGTCTTTCTCCTCACTCCGTCAATCATGCATGCCCATCACGACGGATCCTACCTGCGCCGAACAAGTTATTCTGTTCTCTGGGGAATCGAGGAGAGGGAGAAAAGGGGAGAAGTGTTGAGAGAAGGGGCAGAGAGGTGCATATTTGGGGAAGAGCAAAGCACACTGTCTGCAACAGGAGTTACGCTGTCAGATTCAGCCTGACATGAATGCCAAAGCCACAAGGGAGATACAGACGGGGAGTAGGAGACAAACATTCTGTTTCAACTTCATTTTAGATTATCAAATGATTTACTTTTAAACCCAAAATATTGCCACGGTGCTACACTCCCCGGTCTGGATGTGAACGTTATTTTTCCTTTTAGATAGAATCCTTTGAGTTGTTGTTGTTATTTTAAATCCAAGATAGTAAAAAAAAAATGAGGTATGGATGTTTGGAGAAAGTACAGTGCAGTGTTTTCAATTAAAAATGTTCCTGCGGAAGAAATGTTAGGCAGATGTCAAACTAGGCACCTCAGTGTGTGTGTGCGCCTGTAATTGTGGCCGTAAAACAGATAGATAGAGAGGGAGAGAGGGAGGGCATGTTTATGTGTGTGTTAATGTGACTTTGTTTGTGTGTCCCGTCCTCCAACTGTGCGTTTTCGGTGTGATCCAACCATGTTTTTCTGCTAGTGATAGTCTCACCTCAAGGAATCGAGCTCGACTGCTAACCTCATTCGTTTTCATTTATGCTGCTCAGCTGAACACTGGAGGACTAAGTTTGGAAGCCGCCCAATAACCTGCCTGCTTTTTTCGTAAACAACCAAAGGCTCAGAGAAGAGAAAGAATAGTTGGCACGGGACTAATGCAGTTCAAACCTAGAAACCGAGCGATGGTTGTAGAGTAAGGCAGAGGTGCTGAAAATAATCAGCATTACCTTGGATTTGAAGTCCCAGACCTGGATTAAAACAGGACACCTTCACAGTGTCATCAAAGGAAAACGTAATAAATTTGTGTCTTTACCATTTCTTACACCCTCAAATTCCACCTAATTAATTTCTTTCCTCTTCTTGCTCTGAAGACGGCTCAGCTCGGGCTATAAAAGGGGCCACACATCCCCAGAATACAGCTAAGCACATTAGCTCTATATGCTTCCAAACAGCGCTGTCTCTCTCCCACCCACGACTCTCCCTTCATGAGCTTGCCCTTCATGTGACTTTTGAGCTAATTTGGAACACAAACACTGGGTCAGATGAATCCTGCCAGCAGTAGAAGTGGTAATGAGGATTGGGATGAGAGAGGAGGGAGTGAATGAGGAATCTCAGAGCAATAACAGAGCTGTCCTTCTAGCCGAGCCTGCCAAGCAAATGAAAAAAAAAAAAAGTCAGGATCCATGGCCATGCAGAGAAGACGATAGTTGTATTTTCCAAAAGCAAACTTTATATTTCCAGACCAGAATATGTTTCCTTTATTTCACAAAATAAGTACAAAATAAAAGAATGTAGAAATAGAAGCATTATTATTATTATGATATTGCCTTTGTTTGTGGCCAGATGAATTTCAATTTACCCCTCCACAATGGCATGTTTTTGTATTTTTTCATTTATATGTTGCTGAAGCTCAAAGCCATGTCTGTGTCTCTCCCTGGACTCTAATGAATGTGATATACCATGCAAAATGAGATTTGGGTGGTTAAGGCCTCTGCTGTCCAGGTAAACAAAGGCTTTCCAGACTATAGACACAGAGATCGGGCACTATCCCAGCTTCCTCCCGCGTTCAGCGGATTACATTTCATCCTGGAGACAGGGCGCTCCAAACCATCGTGGTTGTTATGCCTCGCCCCCCCCCCCCTCGCTACACATAATCGCCGCAGCTTGAAAGAGCTCATAAATCAGCCCACCACAATACATTGTAGAGGGAAAAAATGTGCGCCCCTGGCATTTGAGACGGCACAATGCCAACCTATGAGCAGGCCAATTCCACCCTTTGTGTTCAGCAGAGAGAGAAAAACAGAAAGACTGTTGGGTGGCTTGCTTTGAGATGTCTAGTATGCCCACTCGCTCTCCCCCTCTCCCTGTGTGTTTGAGTGTGTGGGTTGTTCCATCCTTTTGTTGTTCTGTAATGTTTAAAATGTTTATAATGCTGTTCCCTCACTGGCATTACCCTCTAGTCTTATTTAACTAATATCATCATAATAATGTCTTAGCTGTAATTGGTAGTGTTTCCTTTCTTTGTCTCCAATAAGAATGATTACAACACGAGTAGCTCTCACTTAAAGGTTTAAGCTTTTGATTATAATGCAATTTACTGGAAGGGAATAATCCATAGGGCTGGGTATCGGTACTGGATACCTTTTAATGTATTGACCAAAAATAACCTAGTACCAAGTAGTATTAAAACTTCTCCAGTCAAACGATTCCTGCTTTCAATCCTTTTTGTACCCAGATCTAGAAAAAAAAATGCTATTTTGTATGGTTTTGCTCGGAGCCAATCACCGCAAGCGTCCTTTGATTTAATGGGACTAGGGATGCACCGATACTGACACCGGATCGGATATCAGGCTGATTCAAATAGCCAATTTGTTTCTGCATTAAAAAAGTTTACACTTGAATTGTAAAAGTCTGATTGGTGCATCTAAATGTGACGTGTAATTGGCCCACTAGCACAGCAGGTACAACCCATACAGTCTGTGGAGTGGTGAAGTCGAGCGTAGCGTATTTAACGGAGTTGGCAGTTCAGCATGCCGAGATGCCACCAAAACGTTTTAAAGTATGGCTATAGTACACACCTATGGCGTCTGATGAAAATAAATGTGGCGGTGGTGGCATTTTATGCAACTGAAAGCTTCCATTCACTTGATTGATATTGAATGAAGAAGGGGAAAAAAGGTATCAAATGAAATACTCTATCTGTATCAATATCACTTTAAGGGTACTGGTATTGCTATCATCATTTTTTAAACGATACCCCGTCCTCATAATCTACAAGTAGTTTAACAAAGGCCATAGTAGAGAAACACAGGTCTGAGAGATGATAGTGTATTTCTCACAGATATGGCTCATTATTATAAACTATAAATATTGATGGCTGTAGTGCAATGTCTTTTAAATGTCTTTTTTTGTCGCCATCGGGCTTTAAAATTCTATAAGTTCACGGTGATCGAGCTAAACCGAGGTCCTTCATTTTCTGATGTCTTTGCCTGCATCTACCTGCAGTCTTGTTTTTCTCCTTCTTCCAGGGAAGATCAATGTGTTTGAGTTAAAACTAGGGGCCAGTGCTAAACGGAGGATGCCAGGCATTGATGTTCTGCAGGCTCGTCACTCAGTCTCAGTCAGGCCTGTCCGGGGAGATAAGACCAGTGGCCTGCTTAGGCTGATCAATGGCATAATCCATACAAACACTCTCCCACACGATTTGCTCTCTTTGTCTTTGTCATTAACTTGTTTTCTTCTCCTATCACTACTTTGTGCTCAGGATCTTACCCTTTACTTGTCATACTTCAGAGAACAGAAAGATAAGCATTACAGAACAAAAGAAGAAGGGCTGAGTAATTAATTGGTCTCTGTAACAAAGCAGCTGTTTGACTGTTTGAACCTTGTACAATGGTTAACGGTTGAATGGGTTTGCTGTTTTAATTTTAGAACATGCAGTTGTGCCTGTTACGTTATTATCATAAAAACGTTAATAAAACTTAGCCGGTCGTAGTGGCGGGCGGGTCCCTCCCTTCCATTGTGCATAACGGCCAAGGTTAATTCTGTCATAAAACATAATGTAGTGCATTAACAATTGCTGCATCATCACACATACTAATCCATTGTTTTTCTTTCCCCCCCAACCCCTCATCTGTCCTTAGCTAAGGTCAAGTCAAAGTGCGCCCCTACCTTCTTCGCCTGCGCTAATGGCGTCCACTGCATCATCGGACGCTTCCGCTGTAACGGCTTCAGCGACTGTCCTGACGGGAGCGACGAGGAGAACTGCAGTGAGTCTCACACCACAACTAAGTCCAATAAAAGCAATCTGTCTCATCATGTCATGTCCACCTAGAAGTCATGGTCTGTTTGATGATGTACTGCGCCCCAGTCATAACAATTTATACTGCAGCTATGTACCGGTCATATAGCCAGTGGTGGGTGAATATGTACTCAAGGACAACTGTAAAACTGAGCAAAGTATTAAAGGGGCAGTCCGGCAATTTACTCATCGTGTACTACTACTATGGCCTTGTTCAGATTGCCAGCCTATATCTTTTTTTGGCATATCCAGATTGTATCCTACAGATTATTTTTAGAGAGCCAGAGAAGTCTGGACAGCAAAAAAAAACATGAAATGCGATTTTTGCAAATCGGATCCAAACCATATTTGAAGGTGGTTTGAATCAGATTTCTACAAATGCGTCACAGTCCGTACGCTCTGGTCGCTCAAATCGGATTTCGGTGTCTTTTGCGACACAACGACAACGTAGTTACTATTAGCAGAGCGCTATGGAGCTCACCATGGAGGAGAACAACAGTCCGAGGACAGACGCTGAAATAAATTGTCATGACTGCAACACGTAACATCGCAATGTATACCGGCCTCCTCCATCGCTGAGTAGAATTGAGGGCGAAATGATGGGCCTCCACCTAGGCTACAGCAACCCTTGCAGCCAGGTTGGTGATGTCACAAATTCACACAAATTCAATCTGGTCACTTGCAAATAACAATGCAGACATAACAGTGTGGTCTATCTTAAAGATCGGATTTGAAAAACTAATTGGATTTGCCTGCAGTCTGAACGTAGCTATGACTGTATAGTGTCTTCTGTGGGTTTAGAGGAGCTTTTTCAACTCTGAGAAAAAAAACAGTCTGATGATGTCATAGTGATGTAATCAGGGTAATCTCAGTTTGTGCTTGGAGACTGTAAATGTATAACAGAAAGCCTGAATTACAAACAGAGGGTGTGGAGTTGGAAAGATGTATCCATTAACCAGGCAGGGAGAGGTGTAATAAAAAGATGCTACTGGTTGGATTATGGGAAATGTAGGACCAATGCTTTTGGAGCTCGACCCCGACTAAGAAATAAGAGTATCCCAGCCTCTGTTGTTTCAATTGTGACAATTATTGTGTAAATAATCTGTCTCTTTTGAGTCCCACAACATTATGGAAGTGCAATACTCAACAGCTGGAGTACCTCTTTAATATGCTTCATCAAAGTATTACAAAAAAAATACTTTGCATATAGTTTGGGCCTGTGCAAAATAACGGAAAAACAAGACTCTAACTCATTTAATTTAGGAGCAGCAAAGATAGTTAGACAAATAAAGATCCTCTGTACATCTTTCACACTGTCTCTTTCCTCTCTTCTGCACTCCCTCTCCTATCTCAATTTTTCATTGTGTTTCAACGTGAACAAAACAATGAGAAGACCTTGCACGCAAAACTGAACTGACATCCCAGTCTCCATCTTTGGAGGTTGGATGATTAATTTTTAAAAGCAAAGATCTTTGTGTTTTTCTAGAGGCACAGACTCTTTTTTTTAGATTTGCTTATGAAAAGTGGGGACAGGTGCGGTTCGAGATTGTCGCTAGAACATTTTTTTCAACCTTGTTACTTTTGTTCTACTTTACTTTTTGTAATGCCAGAGCAGTACTTTCTGAAGCGTGAAGCAGGTATTCTTTATGTCCCTCCTTTCAGAGGAAAATGAAGGAGAATGTCATTCTATTAAGAATGCAATTTCTGTACCGTTGCTGTCCCCTCCACTCACTATCAAATCCTGCATTTAGAGCAGATAATAATAGTGTTGAAAAGATGTGAATGGTGAATACAGTAAATTCTATTACCTTTTCAAAAAAAGTTTGAGTCATCTTTATTTGTTTGCATCACCTGTGACTCCTGACTCTGCACTCTTTGTATAGTGGTTGAGAAGAGTCGAATGAATGCAAAAGCCGCAACACAAATGCAAAAGCCAAGCAGCAACAACAGCCTCAGGCACACTGCGGCTGAAACTAACTTCTCTTCAACCCACAGAGAAGAAACTGGCGGAGAACCACCAAGTGCAAGGTTCACACTAACTTTCAAAGCAATTTAGTTTATTTCATTCGAAAGTTAAGATAAATCCTTTTCCCCAGTAGCCTCAGACTTTTTTCCTTGGAAAGCTGCTCTTGTTTTCTGTTGAGACAATTCGTAAAACTGCTTGTTGGCATTTCTGACTGGCTGCTGTTTCTGATCAATAACGAGACCTAATTAAAATTTGACTGTCAAATTTCTAACTGTTGCATTTGGCATTTCCGATTGGCTGCTGTTTATGATCAATAATGACACCTAATTAAATTTCTAACCGTTGCATTTGTTTAACAATCATAAATATAATTGCTGTTCACGTGGCTTTTTTTCCTCCCTGGGAAACTAATGATAATGATATTCCAACTGTCCAGTTAAATCAAATCTGTTATTTGGCATTCAATGACAGGATTTTTTTAATGATATAAACAACATTAATATTCAGGAAAGACAGTTAGCCTACAATTTATTTGATGGGGGGGCGGTAAGGGACCTGGATTATGGATAGGGGGATGCTGGCCCAAAAAAGGTTGAGAACCACTATTTTAATAGGTTTTCTGTCACTATATAATGACTTCTTGGACTAAACAACAATACTTCTCTGGTTGACAAACATCAAGTTAGGCTTTTTTATAATCTTTATTTGTTGATTTATTATTATATATTTGTTTGTAAGTATATATATATATGGAAATGTATATATATATTTGGAAATGTGTGTGCTTTTGGCATTGTATTCCAATCCCTTGTTATTTTTGTCTGCCTTTTAAAGGCATTAAAATTATTATTATCAACCAAGCAAGATATGTTTGTTAACAGATTAAACTTGCACATCATACTAATAGCCTACCATAATCTAGCGTTAAATGGTACAATTATACAGAAAATTGGTGTTTGTGGCCAAAACAAAGAGCCAACAGCCAGGCGTTTCCCATCATGCCCTGGGTCAGTCGATAGAGAGCAGTTGCAGTGCCTGGCTCTAAAAACTGCAGCCGCCTCGATCTTGTGAGGTAATCGTTGCCCAGTGTGTGCATGATGTCAGAGCGAGTCGGGATCAAGTCGGACACAAATCTAACTGCCGTGCATTTTGCGGTGATTGCCGGTGATCAATTCTGTGCAGGCCTGGCTCGTCTCCAACGAGCCTAATAATAGTCCGCCGTCAATAATAGTCGGCCCGTTTCATTGTCTAAATCCGTTGTTACTCACTTCTGGCTTTTGTATTTACGTTGTGGCTTTTGCATCTGTTTCGCCACCGTAGCTTTTTCCTTTTTTACAGGTGAATACACATGTTGTGTTGGAATGAAGGACAAGAGGAACAGGTGTAGTGTGTATTATCAGGCATATAGTTTGTCCTCACATGACCCCATCCCTGCTTTCCCAGAGGGGACCTGCATCAAGCCGATCACTCACCATTGTCAGAGGCAGTGTTCCTCGCCTGCAGGGCACCGCGCTCACAAATCTAATCTAGCCATTTAAATGGAGCTTTGCTGCTCGCTCCCAGCACATACTGCGTCACCACTGTGTAATTGTCTGGATCTTCTCACAAGATAATTCTGCCTCATTCAGCCTCAGAAGCTAAAGACCAGAACATGTGCTAAAAGAAGTCGATAGAGCTGGGCAGGATTTTGAATGTTTTTCATATGTTTTTCTTTTTGTTTGATTTTGATCAGACTCCCCAGATCAAATGCTTTACTACTGTAACTCACGCTGTTTTTAATGTTGAATTTCTACTCTGAAAATCCCCATGAAAATATAAAACCCATGTTTTTCTCTTGAATTTTATCCAAGTGTTGTAAATGGGCAAGTACACAAAGCAACTACTAACAAATGCACCGCTACAGAATATTAATTTAATTGCCTTTAAATAATTTGTTTATGCTCTGAAGTTTGTTTCTCAGAGTCTGTCACACAGCTGCTTGTGTTTTTTAAAGTACCTTTGCAACCTCTCACTGTAACCTTGTTTGAACTAACACTTGACCCTTGACCTCTGCCCTGACTCTACCACAGCAGGCAACCCACTGGTGTGCTCGGAGGCTCGCTTCAAGTGTCGGAATGGCCACTGTGTAGACCGCAGCTTCTTGTGTAACGGCCAGGACAACTGTCAGGACAACAGCGACGAGGAGCTCTGCCTCACTACAGCCGGTAAGTCATTCAGTCAAATGTATGAGATGGTCATGTGTGCAGAAAAGAAAGAGGTAATGAAACGTCACACAGGGACATGCTGAGGATGATTTAGCAACAAAGGACAGTGAATTGTAGCAGAGCAGAGACGTTCCTGATCCCTCTGTTTTTGGTTGGTTAACTGACACATTTCACCAAAAATCAAAACACAGAAAAAACCAACAGGCGATAAAATACTGAGGAACTTCAAATACAAATTAAGAACATGTAAAGTAGGACTTTTTTTAATTAGTAGAGTGCACTCAATAGAGGCAAACATAGCTGCAGGACAAAAATAAATGAATGGCAAATATTGTCAGTATGAGAATGCACAACATCATGCAAAAATATCAATATGTGTATGCAATAAGTAGCAAATTAGAAAGATACAAGAATATGAAACAGCTATACCTTACATTCATATATGATATGTACAAATACGTATATGCTATGACACTATGTTTCTGCTACACCAATGGTCTACAATGAGCTATATAGTGTCAGAAAGTGTAAGGGCATTATCGCTTTGATAAACACTTACATACACTCTTTAAAGGAGTATAACATACAAAAGTGAAATTTGTGTCAAGGATATGCACAAGTAAGGGGTTTACTGCATGAAACACATGATTTGCTTAAGCTCAGGAGACGGACGGTTAATAACATAATAAGAGTTAAAGGAATGTCTTAAAATAAATAACAACACTAACAATCACCTGATGTGGAGATAACAGTTAGCAGACCTTGTCACATGTACTGTAATTACACAATACCAAGAATGGACATGCAGATGATAATCTTTTATTTAAAAAAACAATATATACGGCAAGGGCCGGCGCGTCCATATAGGCGAATTAGGCAATTGCATATGGTGGCACTTTGGCAAGGGCGGCGAAATGTGGACCAACTATTCCTCATGAGCAAAATAACAATAATAACATAATAAAAAAGTAACCAATAGTAGTAACTGCAGCTTGACAGCACAGCATACTGAGCCAGTCCAAAACTTCCAATATTGAGGGGGGATGCGAGCGGCCCCTCTCAATTTGGACTGATCCTCGTTTTTGTTGAAATCTAATTAACTCAGTCATTTCCATCGTGAACTCGACGAACTATGACTCGTGTTCCAGCTTGCCTGGCCAGTCTTGTTTTGATTCATTGCAGTGGTCAATCAATCAATCAATCAATCAAATTTATACAGCACATTTCATACGACTGGCGTTGACTCAATGTGCAAATGGTGACGTGCTTATACAAACTGAGGTGGTGACATCCACTATGAAGTGACTTGGAGGTCTTCAGCATCATCAGGTTCTCTTTACACCACAAAAACTGTATTAGTGTTGGAATTACTGCCAAACATTTTGCAGCTCGCACCCTCTGGGCACTCGCATGAATTTCTGTCCCAGTTCGTCCCTGTTGCAAATAGAGGGGCGGCATAATTGTTTTTCGCCTAGAGCGGCCGAAGTGCATGTGCTGTTCCTGTTCAATGCACACTAGATGCCTTAATGTCCCTAGATTCAGTGTGTCAGAAATAACTGCAGAGACACCAATTATTGTGCATGAGTTAGATATGTTTTCTTTCACAATTAAAGGTGGAAGTCCTTAAATAGTAATCTCTATATTCATTCACTTATTCGATTAATTCAGAGTTCATCCACAACAACAACAACAACACACACGTGAACAATTTAAAGATGACACCGTAACGTTTATCTGTTCTGACAAACTGGAGTTTGACGAATTTACATGTAATCCGGCCGTAATTGTTGGAATTATTGGCAGGGTGCTTTGCAGCAGATTTCAGAACAGGTGGAAGCTTGCAGATACAGTATTTGCAGCATTTCTATTAAACTGGATAAAAAGATGACAGTGGAGTTGGAAGATTCTGTCACTCAATATGTCACATCATCTGATATTTCTGAAAACATCTCTTAGGAAATGTTTCCTGCAGCCTGTTCATAGAGATACAGCAGCAGAGCTACTGACAGATTCAACTTTATGCCAGAGAAGACTGCGCTGTTGTCAACATTCCTCACTATGCCTGTTTGACACACAGAAACACAACCACGGCATCATTAGTGTGTAAAATCTAATGATAGTGATGACATTGTGCTGACTTTGCATTGTAACACAAATAGCAGCAGCATCGTCCCTGACAGCGAGTCTGATGTCTTCTGGTATAGAGCGTCTTATTCACTGGCAGGTACCATTTACAGTAAATCTGGCATACTGTTCTTATTCCACTGGCAGCTTCACTTCTCACAGGCAGCTGCTGCCTCTATGGCACACCAGTCAGCTTCTGTCAACACTTCAGCTGTACGTTCCACTGGCAAGCCGACAGGACTCTGATGTGGACTACTGTCAGTGTTTATTCTTCTGTTCAAAAAACAATCCTGTGAGTTCCTATCCTTCTGTCTAGGTGCTGCTGTCACATTGATTTACTCAGAAATAACAAAACAGGCGGAGTAAAACAAAAAAAAAGTCGGTATCTATAGCCCACAAGGCAGTAATGTTATTACCAATGCTGAGATACGCAAAGTCAGCAGAAACTTGATCAAAACTCAAGAGGCAAAACGTGTCTGATAAACAGGGAAAGTGCTCTGAGGCAGTCGCACGTTAGACTTCAGAATATGAACACAGTAAATCCTGGCGAAACTTTTCGACACCATTTATTCTCTAAAATAAAATAAAGCTGTTCTTTTCTTTCCTCAGCTGTTAAAAAATGGCTCTGATCTGACACGATTGACAAACTACAGTTCGGATAATTGTCGCAGGATACAATTATTCCGCTCGTTATAATTTAGGCTACTAATGTATTACCCCACAAATCTAAATTTGATAATCTATCTTTTTATATTTTGCCTAATTAGTGAAGCTGATTTAGTCAAATTATTTTATACCCGTGTCTGTTTACAAAAGAGACGGAAAGAAAGAGTCCAGCCATCATCAAAAGGCCGTCCTTCTCAGACTCCACAACTCAATGCAGAAAGCTGAATAGAATATCGATTGATATCTGTGTCCACTACGCTGCATTTCCCTGTCGACAAGTGAACAATACCAAACTCCAGTGCTGGCAGAATATAGCTGCATGTTGTTATTGCATCTAAGGCAGTGGATCTCACAACGCAGTCTTCACAACAAATACTGGATACTGTATGAACAGCTCACTGTTTACAGAAAACCTTGGATGATTGTGAGAAATGTTTGCTTATGTTAAATACAATTAAAAATCAGGGTAGACATAACATTCAGTAATAATCACCTGGCAGAAAGCATTCTCAATCTATTGCAACTCGGATATATTATATCATAAAATGTTTATGCACCTCAGCAGGGGCTCAGTGAAGATCTAAGTGCTTTATGATACATAATATTGCCAGTCCTGAGTACAATTATTATACTCCATTTCCGACAAAAAGAAAGTGTTCTGCCTTGCAGCGATTTTATTCAAGGTACTGCTACGGTTGAGTGAGAGGCTTCTCAGACTGCTTCCATCTCTAAAATGTTTTCAGGTGTCTAATGATAGAGCACCAAGTTATATATCTTTTTCTTTTCATAAAAATGCCAGATTTTTCAGCTGTCCAGCAGAGTAGTGTGCATCTTTTCAATTGAGCTTCCACCGAAATATACTAGTGCCAGAGTGTGTTTGGTGCTGTTGTTATATTCCCAAAGACTCCCTGTCAGCACAGATTTTATAGTAGTTATTTATATGTATGGAGAGCAAATGACCCAAATGTTCTCCGGCTTATTCTGCTGCTGAAAACTTGTGTAGCGCTGCGTAAAGTACAAGAGTTGAGAAGCTCCGTGTTGTTGTGACCTTCAGAACACATCAAGGAAGAGCAGCTCAGTTTTTTCTTTCTTTGTTTTTTTTCTAAATTTATTTATTTTTTATCATCAGCCTCTGCGCTTTCGGAGGGACTGAAGGCATCGCTGTGGTTTGAAACTCTGCATTTCTGTCTCGTATGAACTCACACACACATTCTCACCTTACATTCTGCTCTGACTTTCTATAATGAGCAGGCACAGACCTGCAGGTGACAGATAAGGCATACAATATCCGTTCTAAGCCACCTGAGCACAGCATCTCCTTCCTCACTTTCTCTCCTGTACCTCCTCCTCTGTTCAACTCCCTGTCCTCCTCCTCCTTACCCATAATTACTTGCTTACTTGGTTCCTTGATTTGAAAAGTCTGGTGAGAGATCAGCACACAGCCTGACAGCGGACAGATCATCATGACATACTATATAGAGTAGCGTTTGGTTGTCCTGCCTTATAGGTGTCAGATAATTAGATCTACAGAAGCAGTACCGTCCTCTTAGCCTTTTTTATGCCTCCAGTGTTTTTATTTCCCATCAGAGCAATCTTAAACAATTTGCCACGGTTAGACACAAACAGCAGCACAGAGCCGCTTTTACTGTTTATCGTTTTATTTGATGGGTAATTGATTTTTGGAATAGCGGCGAGGTGGCAAAGTGGCAAACAGTGCAATGTAACAATACACAATCTCCTATAAATGCATTGGTGCAATCATCGCACAGCGAGATAGAAGGAGTGGGATGGGGGAGCCTGTAACGGATAGCAGAGATAAAGAAACGGAAAGCACACCGCATAAACATAATATAGTGAACCGGAGAGGGAGTCGCGAGGGGCAATGAATAGCAATGGGCAGGAAGATGGAGGCACGCAAAGAGAGACAGGTGATTTGGTAGAGAAAGGCGAGGATTTGGATAGAACTGAGCGAGGGGTAGCGATAAGCCGAGGGGGGATGAGAGCAGCATCCATCTCGAGTCGAGCCCCGAGGCCGAGCAGTGTAACTCCGGAAACAGAAATGACATGAAAGCTAGTTTTGCAAAGCTGAGCTTCTCCTTGCTCTCCCCCGGTCTGCTGGGCTGCTCATAACAGGGGATAGAGGGTGCACTGACGGAGCGCATGTTTGCCCCTGCAACGAATTGTTGTTGAAACACTGCCGCGGGGCTCGCAGGATTTGGCCAGATGCTGGTGGGAGCCCTCGCTGAGAACAAGAGAGCCTTTGCATATCCAAGGAAGCATGTGCATGAGCACTCACACATACACACACACACACACACACACACACACACAGTCGCAGTCACACACACGCACACACAGAGTCACAGTGCGATCTGACAGTGATTGTTCTGCATATTAAATTGCAAAAAATAACTCCAGAAGAAACTTCCTTGAAGGTCACGGCACTGACAAGTTTAAAGACTCGGTGCAAAAGTGACGAGCACAGAAGCTTTTTTTAAAAGTGGCTGAGAATCCCTTTAGAGTCGTTTAAGAAAAGTAATTGATTTAAAATGCACACATCAGCGTCTCTCATTACGCATTAATTAACACAAGTAGACAAAGGAGTATCAGATGGTGTGGTGACTGTGGGAGTGTGCGGGTGATTAATTCTCACATCTCCTCTATCTCAAAGAAGCTTCACGTTGGCCTTTTTCTGAGCTGAAGTTGTTCCGAGAGAGAAAGAGTGAGGGGAAGTGTAAGTGTGTGAAGGTAGGAACAGAGCGCCAGAAGATGGTTCGAGGGCATGAAAAGCTCCCACTGGCTTTGTGTGTTTTGGAAGATAAGGTATGCTTTGTGTAGCATCAAACGCGTTTGTTTTGGTTGTGTGTGTGTGTGTGTGTGTGTGTGTGCGTGTGTGTGCGTGTGTGCGTGTGCGTGTGTTTCAATGTGCATTTGTTCTTTCAGTGGACACACACATGTCAAAATTTTGTTATGTTTCTGTTAGGGCTGTCAAAGTTAACGTAATAATTCGTTAATGCCCATTCTTCTTAAAGCCACTAATCTCTTTAACGCATTAACACAATGGATCTCTAACGAATCTAATGGAATCTAAGGAATCCATTGATACCAACCATGTCATACTAGCTTTTCGGCAAGGAGGCTAAATAATGCTCCAAACTTGCGCTAAATTTTGGCAAGGAAAAACTGGCATGGCCATTTTCAAAGGGGTCCCTTGACCTCTGACCTCAAGATATGTGAATGTAAATGGGTTCTATGGGTACCCACGAGTCTCCCCTTTACAGACATGCCCACTTTATGATAATCACATGCAGTTTGGATCAAGTCATAGTCAAGTCAGCACACTGACAGCTGTTGTTGCCTGTTGGGCCTGAGTTTGCCATGTTATGATTTAAGCATTATTTTCTATGCTAAATGCAGTACCTGTGAGGGTTTCTGGACAATATTTGTCATAGTTTTGTTCATTAATTTTCAGTAAAAATGTGTATATAGACATTTGCATAAATCAAGCATATTTGCCCACTCCCATGTTGACAAGAGTTTTAAATACTTGATAAATCTCTCTTCTAGGTACATTTTGAACAGATAAAAAATGTGCAATTAATTTGCGATTAGTCCCGATTAATCGTGATTAAATATTTTAATCGATTGACAGCCCTAGTTCCTGTACATAGAAACGATGTGAAGCTGTGACAGTAAAGCTCTGCAATCCTGCATTAAGTTTCATGATGTGCTTTAGCTTTTCAGCATCACATGAGGAAGACATATGCTTTCACTGCTGCGTCCTCCCTCCTCTAGACTATTTATTTTAATATTTGTATAATAATAAGCAAATTGAAAGGCAAATAAATCCTTAAACCCGTGAAAACTGTGCCGCCAGTGGCTCATAAACACTTTGAAAGCATCCAAACATCAATTACACTCGAACAAAAGGAGCAACATCAATTCTGCAGACCACAATGGTTCAGAAATGTTGACATTCAGGACACCTCTAGGAAGGCATTCGCATTGTTTGCTGGATAAATCCATTTACATGTGATTTAAATTACAATGCTTTGTAAACAAAATTATTTATAGTCTGTCTGCTGCAAGGGTATCTTGTATCACTCTTACAATGACAGAAGCACACACAAGGGTAGGCCTCTGTTTACATTCTGCCTCAATGTGTGCTGTATAGTATGCAGATAGTAATGTCCAGTCTCCTGTGGAGACAAGCAGAAAGTCCCTCAGCAAACTAATGATTCAGGAAGTCAGTGTTGTAATCAAGACCACCTAAACCGAGACCAAGACCAGAGTGTATTGAGGCCGAAACGATACCAAAACCTTGACAGGTTGAGACCTCGTCAAGACCAAGACCAAAGCAGGGCGAGTACCAGCACTGCTGCATGTTTTTAGGTAGCCACATCTCCTCCCAGACAGCCACAGCTTCTTCTTCCTCTGTCCCCCGTCTTCACTTTCTTGGAGTGCGTGTGAAGGGGAGTGGGGAGGCGTGACAGCCGTTAACAGTAGCACAAATTTCAAATTAGAAATGGGTCAAGATATTAGATGCATTTGAAGCAGGAAGTTTTACATCCAGTCGCAGTAACGATGTTAACAAATAAATCAGACAATACAAAGGCAGTGATATACTTGCAGTTGTGGTCTTGACCAGTCTTGAAATAAATTCCTGAGTCCTCTTCGCCTGAGGCAGAGACAAGGCCGAGTAAAAAATGCGATCGATTCCAAGACGAGACCTTCAAAACGTGGTCTTGAGACCAGTCTCGAGTACTACAACACTGCAGGAAGTATAACTGCCACAACACATTTTGTTGAACTGTGTTTTTTTTTTACCAGTGACCCCATCAAAGTAATCATTGGCCTCGAGTTCCTCAGAGAACTGTCAGTCAGATTGAGACGTTGGGCAGCAACTGACAATTAACATTAGTCTGCTACATGAGTCTACTGTCAGAACATTGGCAGCCGACATCATCCTTTGACCCTGATTGGTTTGATGAAAATTAAGCCAAGCACTAAACACGGTCTGCAAAATAAAGTGTCAGCAAAATTATTTTTAGGAAACATGACTGTGCGTAATTAAACTTGCCACTTTCTTCTGTACATTTTGAGAAGCCTGTCAGCGAGAATCACTCATTTCACAGTGATAGCCAAGGGAATTTGGCTGATTGCAACAATGTATATTCAACTAAAACAGCTTTATTTCAGCCACAATCGCCACAAACCCCTCTCTTCTCACCGACAGCACAGTAAATAGTTTTAACCTTCTGGTTTGTGTGCGGAGCGCTACTCCCTGAGAAGTCAAATCCCTCATTTTAAACTCCAGGGATGCTCCCCTCCCACAGAGAGTAATCTGCAGCTTTCTATTTGGTATATCCTCCTTAGGCTGTGTAAGAACTACTCGATAGATCCACCAGCACTGCATCTGCTGTTTTGCATAAGCACTATGTATTCAGCAACCTCAATTCACAGCAGCGCTGCCATTTACAGCGCCAATAAACAGCAGTAATTCAGACGGGGCTGTATATATACAGCGACTGTCTGCTGACATCCAGCAGTAACTCCTGCCTCTCCATTAGCGTCACCAGTAAACTAGACATTAATATGTAGTGTCAGTCTGATATAGAAAGAATAAAGAACGTCAGAGTGATTAAAAGTCCCTCAGATTGTATTCACTTTTGGTATCCTTTTTAGCTCGCTAATAGTTTCTCACACAGCCACGTCCTCCCCCAATGATTGCTGCCAGACTTTGGGCCCAAATAACACAGGTGCTATAGATTAAAATGACAAGTTAATCCATTTGCAATTTTTTTGTGGTAGAGATGTGTGTGACGCTGAGATGTTGGTCTGCTCATGCCCTTTGTCAGTAGCACTCAGAGCGCTGGCAGAGAGAGAAAGGTGCGGGAGGGAGCGTGAAATGGCGTAGGGGAATATAATGGCAGTAGACTGAGGTGTGGGAGTGGAATGTAATAGTGCCAGTTTATCAGAGCCAACGCACACTTGACAGGCACAAATAGGGGAGGTTGCACATGTCGCCGCCCATGGATTTGAACTCTGGGATAGTTTCAGGTTTTCGCTTTTGTTCGCCCGGAGCATGTTCACAAAGCAGCGTTGAGGGGCTCTCGGCTGTTGGTCCGCGAGAGAGGAAGGCCAAGCAGTTGGCAAGATGCTGTTAGCTGCTGCTGGCAATGTTGAACTGAGGGGGTGCAGCTTCCTTTTTCTGTAATTTAAATAGATTAAATTGCTTTCCAGTATATTAAGAGTGCATTTTAAATTCTGACAGTAGCATTTAGCATTCATGGTTTCTCATGGAAATGAATACCATAGATTATGTTTGTCCACCCATCTGTCGTTTGTGTCTTCTGGGCTTTATATGAGAATATATCCTCGTTTGTTTCATCTTTTATTTCTTGTCATCCCTTTCCTCCCTCCCTCCCACTCACCAAGGCTAAGTGTCAGTCTTTTCAGAGCTCCTGTTGTTTAAGGACCTCGTTGCCATTAGCTATGGCCCCACAGAGGGGGGCGGTGACTCCCGGGACCCGGAGTCTTCATGAATCATCCCCGTCCTTGAATCGGAACCAGTCAGCCGTTGCTGTTCAGGCTCCTGTAAATTAACAACCTTTCCCTCCTAAACCTATCCTCGCTCAGTCACCATGGTGATGGTGGTCAAGTGACGACCTGCACCCACAGACTCGCGGAGGAATTTCACTCCCGAACAATAGCTCTACTGTTGCTACTGGGTAGAGTTGTACTTTGAGCGAGGGGGCTTTTTTTTGTGTTGTTTGCGTGTGTTCATGTATGTGTGCGTGGGTGTACTAGTGATTGTTTTCCATCACTTCTTGTTGCCATTCTTACTACACTTCCACTTAAATAGCTTTGTGGATGGATGAGTCCAAAGAAAGGTACCATTTGGCAATAATATAGCACAAGTGGCTTGGTCTGTGATGGCAACGCACCAGCCAAAAACAGTGAATCATGATGAATGATCTGACCGTTAAGTGGCACTGTAAAATGTAAAAAACCCTCAAAAAGGACAAAAACAAGCTCATTAGCTCGCTGATTTGTGCTTCTACGAGCATCACATTTGCATTAGAGTGTGTTAAGCCTGGCCTCAACTGCAACATTTCCCGACACTTGGCTTGAGAGACGTGCCCCTCGCTGGCCCCTCAGTACACACTGTCGCTGGTTGGCTGACAGCAGAAAGGAGGTGAGATCACCATGTAAAGCGTGTGGTGCTCAAATGGGGCTCCCTCTCTCTAAAGCCTTTTCTTTCCATCTCTGCATCCAAATCAAATAGATAATGATAATGGTCATTAACCGTACCTCCACTCTTTTCACAGTACACTAGCTATTTTAGAAAATTGCGCCTCCAGTCTGCATTGTGCAAAAACTCCAACGAGGCTCCCAAGGTCATTATCTTTCTAGAACAATACCACATTAAATAAAGACCAAGAGGTGTTGAGGCTGCACCAATACTCGCAGATATTGACAGCTCATTAGTCACCCTGCTAAACTCCTCAATAGCTGTGAAGTGCTTTGACTACTTCTTTTGAAAAGTTAAGAGATTAATAATGAAGTCTTTAACAGGTTCGGCGTGCAATAAAAAGAACTTAAAAGGAAAATTTAATCACTTCTTGTTTTTTGGTTTCTCTTAGAAATGTTTCCATGAGTTTGCACAAGAGACTTTTTTTTTTTTATTATCTCCGTTGGCCCAAGAGAAGGGGGGAGAAAAATGCTGTTTTTGCATTTTTAAATTGCATTAAGTTAAAAATGGGTAAAATTATGAAACCAGAGCAAAGAGGTACACTGAATTATAATTCCATTCTCTTGGATAGCTTTGATGAATGTTGGAGACATTTAGACACAGTACTTTCAAGAGATGGTTATGTGCCCAGAGCTCAATTTAATTTCCCCCACACACATACCATTTTTTTTTACCATTATTATTTTTTCTTTGGGCATGTCTAATGCAGCCATCCATAAGTAGCAGAGTCATTTAATAGCATTACTCAACTTTAGTCCGCCTCACAATTTTTGCAGAAAGACTGGTGTATTAAAGCAAATAACAGAAGCTGAAATATAAATATAAAATGGGAGTAATAAACATTGGCATCAGGTGCATCTTGTCAAAATAAGTGGCTCCCTGAATGCCACTCCTTTAGGCTCCCACTTATTGGCTGTTGCAGGCGGTTTGTATCACTACATAACATCTTCTCGTCTCATTGCTGAATGGTGTTTTACCTTTTCATGCATGATTTCTCCATGATTACCTGACAGTAGCTAATTCGGTATTAAATATTACTAAGAGGCAGCATTATCCCCACATGCATCTACCGAAGCGGTGATGGACCAGAATGGTGTGCAGCTATTAGGAGTAAACAGATGGACACCCTTGAGTGATGCATTAGCTGTCAGTCAGCTCTCGCTATAATGGGCCGGGTTATTTTCTGCAAATGCTTTTTTCTGCCAATACTGTAAGTGTGCATCCACCCATGATATGGTTGAGCTGAAGGTGTTCCTCGACAGACAAGGAGCCACGCCAATTATATATGGTGTGATAGAATGCAGATGGCGATAATGGTGAGTGTGTAATGGTGTGTGTGTGTGTGTGTGTGTGTGTGTGTGTGTGTGTTTGTTGTGCATGTATCCATCAGGGAAATGCAAAAAGAAGGCAGGCTTAAGTGGAACGGAGGAAAAAGTAGAGTGCCCCGGAGAGAGGAAAAGAGGGATTGCATGTCAGAGAGTGCGAGAGGTAGAAATGTGAGAGGGGTGAGGGGGGTAGAATATGAGATGAAAAAAAAGGAGCAAAAATGTGAGTGTGAAGACGATGGAGCGGAAGAAGGAAGGAAAGCACAAGGGAGAGAGTGGTAGAGAGAGAGAGGGACGCTGATGGAGATGAAGGATTAGGGAGAGTGGCAAAGCCATTGAGGAAAAAAAAAAAAAGATAAAACCCCTCTGGATTCATTGTGTAGAAAGACAGGGAATCAAGGGGGAGGACAAAGAAGTGGAGGGAAACGGTAGGGAGATGGAAACGGTAGCTTGGGAAGGGGTCACTAAGGAGTGTGGAAGACAAGATTAGAAGGTAAGCAGGAAATAAGGTATCTGCAGAGATGGGGAATAAGCAGACAGAAACCCTGCGAGACAGGTGCAGGAAGCAAAGGTAAGAGCAAAACAGAGGAGAGCGCCGCATGGGGAACAGGAAACAACAAAAGTGAGTGATCTGGACGAGTGGATTGAAGTAGAGCCAGAGCGGTGAGGTGGGAATGAAACAAAGCAGGGCAGATAAAAAGAAGAGAGAAAGTAAGGGGTGAAAACAGCAAAACAAAATTGAGGACAGGGGTTGTGAGTGATGACAGGGAGGAGAGAAAAACTACAGGGTATGAGATTTTTGAAGGAGGTCTTACTTGAAGCTCAGAGATTGAAGAGGGGGCTTAGATTAGTCACTGCATGCAACAGTGCTCTCATTCATGGTAATTACTGGATTCTGCACCATCTCTCTCAATTGCTGCCTTGTCTTTTTTTTTGCTCTTATTGCTCTCTCTCCTCTGTCTCTCTGACTCATGTACCATTAACCTCCCATCTTCTTTTTTTCCCAGTTTTGGCATTTGGCTCCCATCTCCACCCTTTTCTCATCACTTCTCTTTACCATTTCACCTCCTCATGCCCCACTGTCTTGTCTCCTCTCATCATGGGCTTTCTCCTCCTCGCCTCTATTCTTTTGCCGTTGCTTCCTCTGGCAGCCTGCAGTCGCTTTGTTCAGATGGGCAAGGCTTAAACGCAACGCTTGAGATGATAATACCACTCTGTTGCTGCACTTTCTTTTTTTTTTTTTTGCATGTATTTTCACCATTCCCTCCCAACACCCTCCTCATCCTTTTTTTCTTTCTCTCCGGCTCTGCCTCGCCCCATTCTTCTTCTCTTTATGTTGTTCTCATTGTTTGATATTGTCTAGAGGCATGTTAAAACTATGCTGGAGATTGGGAAAGCCAGAGGATAGGGAGAGAAAAGGAGCAAGAGATATAGCAAGATACACTGAACAATAGAAAGAGATTTGTGTGGTTGGGTTTCACTTTTTGGTCCTTCTCTTAAGCAGCTTTGTTTGATGGAGAGAATGCCGCAAACAAGCAAGGACAAGTGTGCCTGCAGGACAAACGTGCGTAGAGGAGAAAGAAAAAAATATATTTTGCGCACAAAATGCATTGCTCTGAAAACACCAAGAAAAGGCTTTAATTATTGTCACATTCAAAATAAAAGTCTTATATTAAACAGTGTAGTTTATAAAATACAAATCTTTTGTTGATTAATATACAAATGATAAGCAATATGAGCCCCTAGGAAAGTGATATTGACAGTCAGTATAGTCCATCAATATATATTTGTCCTCTTCTAAATTAGTATTCTAGTTTTTACCAGTATACTATACATGGGAACAAACAGTAGGCTACATGCATATTATTGAAAGATAGGTCATATAAAATTGAACATATATGTACCATCTGAAGCAACAGTGGTTACTTATCATTTATCAGTATGGCATGGCAATTACATTTTGGTCCGTGGTTTTAATAATCTCCCGTACTGCTTCAATTTCTTATCTGAAAATGACATCGCAAGCTGTTCCATAGATAAGCTCAGCTCTTGAAGCATGTAGCAATGCATGTAGCGTTGATATCAGTTTGCTGCCTTGTGTGAAGCACTGTAACCTGGGTTCTCATTACAGAAATAGAGCTGATAAAATGATGTGCAAATTCATTTTGACCTTTCTAAAACCTCTGGTAGGCCACAAGCTAGCCAACTGACATATCCACTCCGATGGTCTGGATGAATTAGTTGACGTTATCCACTTAAGACAGCATTTTGTTACATTAAATAAGCACTGTTGGCGCTGTAGGGGAGCAGAAGAGAGGCAAGCGACTTGGGAGAGCGCATAAATGCCACATCCTTTGGATTTTCTCTAGTCCTTTACATAGAAATCAGTCCACAGGCTGTTATAGGCAACCAAGAAAGTCAGGAAGGTCTCAGTTTTTAATGTTATGTTACAATCCGTTCACACATTGGCAATACAAAACGATTGATAACTTGTCACTGGGGCGGTCAATCGATTCAATTATTTAAACGTGATTAATCGCATGATTGTCAATAGTTAATTGCAATTTTTTATGTGTTCCTCATGTGATGCTGAAAAGCTACAGCACATCATGAAACTTAAAGCAGGATTGCAGAGCTTTGCTGTCACAGTTTCACATAGTTTCTATGTACGGGAACAAGGGCTGTCAATCGATTCAAATATTTTAATCACGATTAATCGGGACTAATCGCAAATGAATTGCACATTTTTTATCTGTTCAAAATGTACCTAAAAGAGAGATTTGTCAAGTATTTTATACTCTTATCAACATGGAAGTGCGCAAATATGTATATATGTATGTATATATTTATTACTAGAAATCAATTAACAACACAAAACAATGAAAAATATTGTCCAGAAACCCTCACAGGTACTGTACTTTAAAAAACATGCTCAAATCATAACATGGCAAACTCAAGCCCAACAGGCAACAACAGCTGTGAACCCCTTTGAAAATGGCCATGCCAGTTTATCCTCGCAAAAATGTTGTGCAAGTTTGGAGTGTTAATTATCCTCCTTGGCAACAAGCTAGTATGCCATGGTTGGTACCAATGGATTCATTAGGTTTTTCTAGTTTCATATGATACCATCTTCACTCTTGCTGTAAAACTGAGCCTGCTACAACCTAAAAATCACAAGTTGCGTTAATGCGTTAAAGAAAATTAGCGGCATTAAAACGAATTTGCCTTAACGCGTTATTATCGCGTTAACTTTGACAGCCCTACCTGTTACATATAATATCTTTAGTATTTAAGTTGAAAAGGAAAAAAAGAGTTTCTCACATGTTTTATAGCTGTGCATTCATTCTGTTATACTTTCTTTCTTTTTCTCCATTTCTTTTATCTTTTTTTAGTATTGAATACTGAATGCACCAGACTTTGGTCATTGACTTGTTTGTCAGTTGATTGAGTAGGGAATAGGGCTGCAGAAGTGCAATTCAAAACTGTTTCATACACTATAAATGTTGAGCGAAAACAACTTACTGCACAAGTGGCTACCTCTGCAAGGGAAAACCAAAATAGAGTGAAATTTCTGCCCTCAATGAGAAATTCTTACATAGCTGTCATCCAGATGTGTGGGTTCGAAATCCAGCCTCATTGCCAACAAGACTCTCAGATGAAAGTATATGAAAGTTGAAGGCGGACGCCAGTTCTCTTTTTTCTCAAACTGCAGGATTATTGCATTTGGAAAAATGGCCATCTTTCAAATGTTTAAATAAAACAGAAAACCACACACAGTGTAGCTCCATAGTCCTTTAGAGAGCGTTCTTTCAGCAGGGTTATGTGCCATGTTGCAAATGTTTGACTCTTATTGCCTGTAAAAGTGCCTCACACAGGCTATAATGTGCATTTATTCACTCTTTAATTGTGAAACACGTCTTTATGAGCCTTTGCTTTGTATGCACTGAGCTATAGGCGATTTCCTTGTAGACCACGCACAATAGATGTGGATGTTTAGACCGACTGGGTTTATTCCTGGGAGACGGCTTTCTGAGCGGTGTTTTATAGTTGATAGCCTAGTTTCTCAAAGCAGCATCTCACAGCTCTGCCGGTCTACTGGGAAACCTTTTAGCTGTGTTTGTATTCACAGAAATATCATCAATTCTCAGAGCTGTGATTTTCTTTGACTTGTCTTTTTTTTTCTTCATCAAGTTTCATTTTCTCTCCAGGAATGTTTTGAAAGGTTAAACGACTTCTAAAAAACAGGGCTGAATATGACATAGTGTGTTATTCACCTTTTAGGAAGTAGTATTCATGTCTTTAAACTCATATCAACCCCGTTGGTTTCTAATGATACTATACAGATGTTTTTTGCTGTTTGATCAGTTTAAGCTGTTAGACTAACTCAGCTTAAACTGATCAAAGTTAACCCAACTCTGACAGTGTAGTTTCTGTTTTTTTCCATCCAAGAATTTGTAACTGGTGTTTAAAGGACCAGAGTGTAGCATTTATGGAGCGTTCTATTGGCAGAAATGGAATATGATATTAATAAGTATGTTTTCATTAGTGTATAATCACCTGAAAATAAAAAAATGGTTGTGTTTTCGTTAGCTTAGAATAAGCTGTTTATATTTACGTAGGGAGCGGGTCCTCTTCACGGAGTCCGACATGTTGCACCGCCATGTTTCTACAGTAGCCCAGAATGGACAAACCAAACACTGTTAACTTTTCCTGCTTGGGCCGGAGTCGATAACGTTACTCGCTCCCATTGCCGCCACTCTGTCTCTCTTGACATATTGCCATTTGCGTTTTTGCGTCGGCAAGGCCACCGTAGTTCTCCTACACTCTTGACACACTGGAGAGGTTTCAGTTGGTTGACATCTGGAACCTCACAGCTGGATACCGCCAGAGCTTACACACTGAAACTTCAATGAGCATTACTGCCACATTTGGTCACTTTTATGGCCTGCTGTGCCTCAGTTCCATACTCATTTTTAGAGTTTTGAGTTTGTGTTCCTTTGTGATTATCTTTTGAATTATCCCACAATACAGTAAATTGCACATGCACAGAGGAAATGGAGGAGCTTATTACTGCTGGGCAAATAGAATGATGTTGGTGAGACAGCTCCAGAAATTAAGCATTGAATGTTTGAAAAACCACTTTGGCTTTTTCAATTGGCTTTCCAAAGTCTGAAAGTCATTAAAATATAATTTTTTTCTGTTTGTTAAAATACAAAACTTACACTAACTGCAAAAACATATTGCTATGAAATCAATTATTTATGTACTGTGTAGTTTTAGTGTGAAGTATGGAATTGGGACACAGCCATATTTGTGTTCCTCTGTGCCTCAACACACATACCCTCCACAGTAAGCTACATAATCCCCCTCCCTAACACAATATCAGACGACTCCCTCCGGCTACTGATGATGCATAGCTGGAAGCTGCATTATTAATTAGATGGGCATTGAGTTGACACACTTGCACTGTGTGCCATAGCTTGATATGTGGTCTGTCTCATCTGCGGTTGCGTGGGCTAGAGATTGTGTTTCTGTGTTACAGAGTATGTGCGTGCGTGCCTGAGCCTGGTGCTGATGGATGGGGATCATGAATAAATGTGCATATTTTCAAAAGCATTAATTGCAGTAACGAAACGAACCTGTGTGTGCGAGTGCATGGACGGGGATCAATTACGTTGGAAATGATGCAGCGAAAGTGTATGTTAACATATACTGCGGCTGGCTGTTATTGATTTGGAAGAACCCATTAATGTAGCTGTCTAACCTATTAAAAGAGGCTCCTGCTGAGAATAAGGCGTAGAAATGATCAACAGGCATAGAGAAAGTAAACTGTTTGATGTGAGCTGGGAAACAAAGGCTTATGGGAGGGGGAAAGCAAAACAAACATTCATTGAGCTTTTATGATCAAACAAAGGAAAGAATGCTGTCGATAAAGATGGACAAAAAAACTAAAGCAGGGGAAATTTGAGTTGAATGAGGAAACAGTATTGAGCAAGTAGGCTGTATAGCAAGGGTATAGGAAGAAAAACGCATAGGTTAAACACACACTGAGCCCCTCTGCTTCAATTCTGCCGATAAGCCACAGGGCTCTGGTGCATATAGCACATACAGTATAGTACATGCATAATTGATTTTTAGAAGCATTGATCTTAATTGGCGGCTGTGTTGTGTTAAAGTCTTTCCCTCCTGCAACAAGAGCAGTTTTATTTCTCCTGGGTAATGAAGCTTTGGTGTTGTAAATAGCCAGGGGATGAGGTGCCAAAAGGATGCTGTTTGTCACATCTTCGCATTTTATCGAACACTGCTGTTCAGTCTTTTTGGTCTTCAAGAGGACGTCAGTCAGCTATTTCCAGCTGTGGGCTTTACACGATGTGCAGGAAGATGCAAATGGATGTGCAGTGAGAGAGAGAGGATGAGAGACAAGAGAAAGATTGGCATGCGATAATAGCTGGGGAGTATGCAAAAGACCACGCAGAGATGGTGACACACTTAGCATACCTTCTGGTGAGGCAAACCAAGATTCCTGGTGGGATATTTTTTTTTTTCTTTCTATCCGCTCCTCATTTTCATCAGCACAGCTCCCCATTGTTCGTTCAGACCGCACAGCACGCATGGCCGGCGTTCTTTGCTTACTGGCTGCACTTTGCCTTCTCATATGTAAAAGGTCACAACTTATCTTATAGAGAATGCTCTGGGAGCAGCCTTATCTCTGACCTCCAGATACCGGCCTCCCCTTAGGCTCTGATCCCCAATCTCTCCACGCTTCCTCAACCCAAACCGTCACACTCGGAGCGAGTGTGTACCAGCTGCACAACTGACCATCATGCTCCACTTCTTATCACTCAGACAGAGGCCATTGATTCCACTCTAGCTGCACACAGAGATATGAGCAGGAGCCATAGACCTTCAGCACACGGGCTGCGTTCGCTCTGTTGTTCGACTTTGATAAAAGACGCAGGGGCTCCTCGCGCTTTTACACCAGCCTGACCAGGCCTATTGTTAAAGGAGAGGGGATTAGATGGGTGGAAGGGGCATCAGGGGTCTTGCTCTGTTTCTTAACCAGGAGAAGAACAGGGCAGGACTGAAGCCATGGGAGGACTAGCATTGTATGGGGGCACTGATATTCAGTGTGTGTGTGTGCGTGCATATGGTGTCTGCATGGCTTTTTTATTTTTCTTTGCAGACAACTTTTTTGCCATTTCCATGTTTGCGTGTCTGTATATCCGTTACTGTGTGTGTGTGTGTGTGTGTGTGTGTGTGTATATCTTTGCAGGGTTTATCCCACTTGATCTGAAGCCAGAATCCGGGCCTGACTTCTCCGCGCCCCTCTTCTCTCAGAGCTCAGACTTATCGTAGCATGGCCTGCCAGGATAAAGTGGGCCTGTCGTGCGGGGGCGGGGGCGCCACTGTTCACTGTACCTTTAAAAGATAAGCCTTGAGCAGGCCGGCCTTCCCTTTAGCCTTGAACAACATTGACTGGCCCGTTTGCATACTTATCGATGCAGACAGAAACAAACATACAAAAGCGTGTACACAGACGTTTGCGTGTTTCATTTCCAACTCGTGGCTTATTTTCTTACCCAAAGTACTTAAGCAGGCCAGATTATGCAGCAGAATACTGTGTGAGAGTGACGAATGTATGGTACTCTTCAGTGGTTTAAGTGATACAAGTTTATGCACAACAGTTGGAAAATAAATCTAGGTAGAAAATACCTGGAATTATTCTACAACTCCTTTTTATGCATTGTGATTAAGAAAGAGGTTTTTATTAATCCTGTCTGTGTGAGTATGATCTCTGCTCTGAGAAGTATAGGGATGCACCGATACCAACACTGGATCGGATATCAGGCCGATACTGACTCAAATAGCTGGATAGCAGTGACAATGCTGCCGATCTTTTCAATTCAATTTATATACTATATACATTATATACTGTAATTTTTTACCAAGTTGCCAGTGTTCGATTTATTATTTAATAACAATTAAATATACTTATATCCATGTATATATTTATATACAAAGTTAGGAAAGCAATGTTTAAGTCAAGCCAGATGTTGCCTTACACATAAATGAATGGTACCAGTCATTTCCCCACAGTGAGGCTTACAGCTTATTAATTAAACACTAGAATTGGATCCGTACTCGGTATCGGCCGATACCCAAAGCCCAAGTATTGGAATCAGTATCGGGACTGAAAAAGTGTGATCGGTGCATCCCTGCTGAAAACTAAATCGAATGCTTTCAACTGGAACTTCACTCACCGAAACACAGTCTCCTGTTTCCACCACTTCTCAGTAGATAATGTCACCAAGAGGAATCGCTATTGCTTGTGTGCTCATGCATGTTGTTGCGTGTGTTTGTGTGAATGTTCTTTTCTTGAGTGCACTGTTTTGTGTGTCAGAGTTACACCTGAGCGTGCTGCAGCATTTACCTGCAGTGCTATGAAAAATACCAACCTAAAAATTCTGTTGTACAGTTTGTCTTCATTATTCTGTGTTGCTGCTGTGTGTGTTCAGATTTTATTTAATTTACACATGATGTTGTGTATTTGCAAAGGCAATGCTTTTGACACATGCTGAACTGGGTTACATAAATTTACTCAGAACAATATTAAAATGATTGGATTTTAACTCCCAGTTCAAAGTGTTGCAGCTGTTTACACAAACAGAAAAAAAACATGTCACGTAATGCTCACAAATGGATTTGTTCTTTCGCTGTATAGATGAGGGCTTAAAAACACAGACTGACACTGCATTTTTGTGTGTCATAATGTCAGCACACTGACACAAAAGGTTGCACCACTTCAACCCTGTTAACCAGCTTTAATCTCATCGTAGACCTGCCAGCCACCTGTGCACTTTGGGACAAACTCAGCAGGTGAACCTGTGAATGGCAGCCTGAGAAAGACTGATGGTTTAACTGGCACTTATGTGATCAATAAAACTGACATCTACACGGGCGGCTCGCACACTCAGCTTAAAGCAGGCAGCAATAACCACGCACTACTTTGATCGCTACCGTATGTGGATGTGGGGAAAGCTCCCTTTGGAGAGTTGGATAAGCACTAGCAGTCTAACTACGAGCTTTTACACAAGGATCTTGTGACGAGAGTGACAGCTATAGCCTACTGTTTGTACATTTACAGCAAGTTTATTCTAAAGGCCTATAACAAAGTTTTGTTTTTACAATTAATAGTCCTTTCCTGCACACCACTCATTACTGCGGACCATCTTTGTAAGCAATGCGTGTTTTAGATTTCCCAGCAAAACAAGACCTTATCAGTTTAGTCAAGGACGCTATGACATTAGAAATTAGAGAGTCAGCTGCTGAAATGCAGATGTTTTAATGCAGTGCCACCCAAATGTTGTAATTGAAAGGCTAAACGCCAACAGATATGGACTGAAGCAGAGTATTTTGTTTCGATAAAAACATGTTGTGGATTTTGGAAATTATTATAGCTGTCTTTTTTCAATTAATTTCAACTTTTGGACTGAGGACTAAGGCAATTACAGAGACAGACGGAGTGCCACAATCTTGCTGTGTGTGTGTGTGTGTGTTTGAGTAAGAGGAGGGAAGAGAAGGTGGAAAGTAATGTTTTTGTAAGTTAATAATAAAAATAATAATAATAATAATTAGAATGTCAACGTTATGAATTAATTTTCAAACTACTCGGTGCAGCCCTACTTCGTCATATTTTCTTTGGATTACTGTCAGCTGAGCACATCTTGTCTTGTTCGTCTCAGAAGCATCGTCTGTTTTTCTTTTTGTCCCTGTCAAATATCTGTCAATTCTGTAGAATACCTGTCTGAATGAACACCGTTTCTATAGCCGATTTGTTTACTGCTCACAATATTCACATCATCCTATTCATGCCACTTCTATTGGCTTCTTCCAAGGTTTGTCTCTCAAAAACATAACTCCTGGATGTTTCAAATGAAGATTCAAATCATTCCCTATTCACAATTTAATCACCATGCAACAACAGCAAGGGATGACCAAAAAAAAAGACAAGATTCATTGTGATAACAATTTCAAATACGCCTCCGGTCTCCTCAAGTATATTCTCTTCAAGCATTGGCAAGAATGAAACCTCCTACAAGAAAAGGAAATCATTCTTAAAGCTTACATGTTTTGGAAAATGTGCCCACTTTGCAGTTAATGACTTAAAACATTCAAAACCACCAGTAAGGTGCTTGAAATGTGCTTTTAGAGTTGCTTTTCACAATCTGGGGAAAGTTGCATACTTAGTTGTTGGTTTAGGGCAGGAGCACATGATTAATGTTGAAAAATCCTTTCAGTTCAAGCTCTTGATAATACATAGATCGTTTGAAGAGCTATGACACAAAGGTTTTGGTTAACAGTTGGACTTAAATTAGTGGTGAGCAGAGCAAAAAAGACCGAGACACAACGTCATACTGTAGTTTAAACTCTGGTATGCTGGCAGTACAGCGCAGTCCTCACCGCTACCCATTTATGAGAAGACTAGTCCTGTTACAAACACCATGCTGCTGCTGCCAGACTCTCAGTAATAGGGCTAAACAGTCTTTCTCCTTTACTGGATGCCTCTGAAATAGTTGTTTTTCTCCAAATAACAATGTGACACCATCATTTGCTGATCAACTCAGCCTTATCCTCCTCCACATCAAACACAGTCTTTCATTATGTGTTTGGTCAGATCACCTCTGGTACCATTTACCTTTTCAGTTGACCTTGTACCTGACTTCTAATAAATCCAGCTTATATTAGAGGCCGGCTGTGATGGAAAGAAAATGTGGTGTTTTATAGTTAAGGCTGCTCATCCACAGTCCTTACATAATATTGTCCTCCAGGACACGCAGCAGATAAATGTGGTATTTAAATGCACTACTGCGCTTACATAATTCTGTTCTCACCGATTTTAGCGTTATGGCACACTTAAATCATCCTCATGACGGGAATATATTTCAGAGAAGAAGAAAAAACAAATCCATCCATTTAATACAATATTCACATTCTTTATTTTTCACATTTGAGCTTAATAAACATCCTAATTCTCTGTGAATGTCAGTCAGAGCTCTTCCTCCACGTTTAACCCCAACTCGTGCTACTTCTCTATTGTATGAAAGTTTTGTAAGTCACTAAAACCAATTTTCCCTCGACTGTCAATCGTCCCGTATCGGCCTCCCTGTCACCGAGGCTGTCAGATGAGTCTCCTCTGTGACTCCTGCATGTCATCCCACCTGCTGTTTTTTGTCGATTCTAGCTGCAGGCTACAGTTTATAATAGTCTCCTGTCACTCCTGAGGAGGCCGATCGAAGCCTGCAAATGCACACAGGCCTGAATAAGACTCGTAATCTCCACCGTCTTATCACTCAGCTCCATCACATCTCAGCTTTGGGGCGTCATCTGTTTGTGCGCATGCGTCAGGCGTATGCGAGTTCTGTTTGTGTCCACTCTCAGCTTAGCCTCCTCCCCCTTCCCAACTCACCTTTCGGCCCCAAAGAACAGTTGCCATGGTGACCGTACCCGTCAGGTTTGGTGGGAGGGGATCTTAGTTAAAGGCTCTCAGCGTTCCTGAGCAACCTCTCACCCTTCCCATTCTTCCTTTTCCTCCAGGCAAAAAATAGCCTATCCTTCACAACCCCTGAAAGGGTTTCTAAAAGAAGAAAAAAAAAACTCCCACTTCTGTGCCTCAGTTGAAACATGCGACATGTTGCGAATAGAACGATGAGTGACGTGTCTTTGTTTTTGCAGATCCTACTGAGTCTGATTCCCTGTGATACTCAAGCAAAAGTGGTAATCATAGCACATCTTTTCACCAACACGCAAAAGCCTGTTATTCATGAACATACCTTAGAGTCTCTCCCCGCCGCGCTACAGAGGCTACTCGTCTGTCCCACTTCTCCCCGCTCTCCCATGTTTCCCCATCAGCAGCAATATTAAGTCCTTTGTACTGCAGATCCAGTTGTGGAAACTTTCTTGTTTTTTTTCTCTCTGCACACAAAGCTCCCTCCAGCAGCCAGTTAGCTTAGCTCAGAGTACAGACTGGAAGCAGGGGGAAACAGCTAACCTGCACTGCTAAAGCAATAATTATTTGCAAATTTCCCCACTGCGGGACTAAAAAAGGAATATCTTATCTTATCTTATCTTATCACGTTGTGTGTTGTTTGTTTAATCCATACAGAAACCAACATGAAAAAAAAAAAATTGGGGCTTTTAAGTGGATAATATGCTGGACTATTTCTGAGACAGGTGCAGTGACCTCAGTGAGTCTCAGCTGGTTGCCTGGCAACCTCACAGTGATGAGAAGACACCGTGACATCACTGCGCCTAGCCAAGAAATACGCTGCCTTCACATGGAACTTTTGAGTTTGTAGTTAGGTCATGAGAAGTCATGTACACAATATGCTTGGAGTTCAATTGGTAAAGTCGTGAGAACAATGCTGCTAAGCGAGGGCATTGTTACGTTACTGTCGTCGTCTAGAAGCCACAGAGGTTTAGCAAGCTAGCAAGTGGGTAACGTAATGCAGGAAAGGCAAAAGCATTATGACAAAGGGAAAAGATGAGGCCGTTGGGAATATCAACATTTAAAAAACTCTATACGATTAAAATTACAATATATTAACTTAATATATTTACTTAACTCGAAAATTCCGCCATTTCTGACAACGTCAGCAAACACGTCACAACACATGAACTCTGAGCTTTCAGAAAATGTCTACTTACGAGGTTGTGAATACCACAAGAGGAGGGCATTCATACAGACTCTTCTCGTGGACACGGTAAACATCACCCCATTTGAAGGCAGTGATAGTCCAGCACATAACACCCCACAACATGTCACACAGACACGAGAGTGGTATCGATCTTCTCCTCTAACTCTTGGCAAGAAAGCAAATAAGCCTATTTCCCAAAATGTCAAATTATTTCTTTAACGAAATTTACTTTTGTGTCAAGACAACAACCCACAACCTTTTGAGCTATAAGACACCATTCAGCTAGATAATACAGAGATGTGCCTATAAGCACATACATACTGTACTGTATATGAATATACGTTCACATATACACATACAGTATGTCACCTCAGTTTAACGACTTCCAAATGCTGCACCATACATAAAATATGAGAACCAAATGTAGTCAACATTCCTAAATATTAGGCATTATGCAGCCCTCTTATGTCTGTCCCAAGCTTACAGATATCATCATTATAGGAAAGCAGTCACAGTAATCTGCATTGTTGTATTGTTTTGTTTTTTTACAGATTATTTTTGGGGCGTTTTATGCCTTTATTTGATAGTGATAGTGGAGAGAGACAGGAAATGTGGGGAAAGAGAGTATGGAAATCGAACCAGGGACTCGCTGCTGAGGATAGCCACTCGGCTCTCACATCTTATTATTACAAGTACTTAATGTTGTACTACTCACTTCATTCATCAGCTGCACTACTTTTTGTTAGCCCCATCCTTGCTCTCTATTATTTTACAGTCAACGTCTAACCTTTTTGCAATAGCTGCTCCTTAAATGTATCAGTCAGTTGTCTTCCTTTCACCTGCCCTTCAACCTCCATGTCCTGTCCTCCCCATCTATTCCCCACTCTCCTCCTCCTCCTCCTCCTCCTCCTCCTCCTCCTCCTCCTCCTCCTCTTCCTCCACTGTGGATGTTCTCCAGATGCTGAAGTCATTCATTAACTTTAACCCACCTCCCCTCTGCTCTGCTAGAGGCCCACAGTAAGCTGTGACTGAGTGTTATGGGGGGGTCTGATAGTGGCAAGCAATGGAGCGGACAAGTTATTACAGGACAGGCAAATAGAGGCCCGATGAAGCATGAAAACCTCCCTTCCCCAAAGCGCCACTCAAACATACACACACACACACACTGAGAGAGATACAGACAGACAGACAGAGAGACAGAAGGACACAGTTGGAGACAGACACAGGCTAACACAAATATACAGGCTCTCCTCTATGAAACCATGAAGACATAAAGAAGTTCTTAATAAGAAAAGAAGACAGGCAGGCTTATAGAGACACACACACACACACACACACACACACACACACACACACATACACACAGCCTGTCCATTAATGCCTTCTCTCTCTGTGCATGCTAACGAGAACAGACATATAGTACATGACGGGGCACAGCAACAGGAACAGGGTGACAGCACGGGACATGAATATTAATACCGGGATGCCAAAGGGATCTGGAACAGTCTCGACGCAGAGCAGTTAACATGCTTTGCTTCCCAGTGTGGCTTGGCAGGGCGGCTTTCAATCAATCAATCTTTTATGTCCCACTAGGGGGACGTTTGTTGGCAGGGAGGGTTTGTAAAAACAATATCACAGAACAGAGGACAATGAGGGTGATCACACGCTAAAGTAAAGGGTTCAGACCCTAAGAGAGAGAGGGAGAGAGAGAGATGAAAACGCGTATTTAGAGAATAAATAGTCCTAAAAACTCTACAACCAGCGTCTAATTTTCTTAAATCCAAGAGCGAGTTGAGAGCTCTTGCGCTCTTGTTTAAAATGCAGGCAGCCTGAAATGATTGCATGAAGGCAGTTGCTCTAAAGGCTTTGGCAGGTCAGAGTGATAAAAAGTGTTTAATTTGCTGCAAAAACATTGTGTCAAGCAGCAAACTAATGAAAAATCCAACATCCTTTCATTGAGGACAATGGACCTGTACAGACTTTGGTATAACATGCAGTGAGAACATCAAGTGTTTCCAGGTTGCTGTTAGATGAAATACACCTTGGTGTTTCACAGTTTCTTAGCCAGGATGCCTGTATCAAAAGCTATTTATCAGTGTTGCCCGGGTGGATATGTCTCGTCTGTAAGGTACAGCACACAAACAAACATCATAAATCTCAAGTGCAATAGTGAAAACATGTGAGCTGGGATGGGAGGTGAGGCACGGACGGCGTTTATGCTCTGGAATTAAAGTTTGATCTTTATCTGGATGTCTTATCTAGATAAAGAAGGTTGTATGTTAATGGAAGGTGCTAATCCACACTAACACTATCAGCATGTGGCTGAATCAGCCAGACCACCTCTGGAGTTAATCGGGCTTGCAGAGTAATTGGATGGCGTTGGACAATGTCTGCTCATCAAAATCAATATCCCGAATACCATTTTTTGGGCTTCAAAGCTTCGGTGAGAAATATTCAAAGGTATTCAAAGCTTAAGGACGGTGCTGCTGCCGCACTACTGTACACACACACAAACAGTGATATCCGTCTGAGAATAACTAATAATAGTTAATGTTGAATATGGATAATTTTCATCCATCCATCCATCTTCAACCGCTTATCCGGGATCGGGTCGCGGGGGCAACAGCTCCAGCAGGGGACCCCAAACTTCCCTTTCCCGGGCCACATTAACCAGCTCTGACTGGGGGATCCCGAGGCGTTCCCAGGCCAGAGTAGAGATATAATCTCTCCATCTAGTCCTGGGTCTTCCCCGTGGTCTCCTCCCAGCTGGTCGTGCCTGGAACACCTCCCAAGGGAGGCGCCCAGGAGACATCCGTGCTAGATGCCCGAACCACCTCAACTGGCTCCTTTCGACGCAAAGGAGCAAGGACTCTACTCCGAGTTCCTCACGGATGACTGAGCTTCTTACCCTATCTCTAAGGGAGACGCCAGCCACCCTCCTGAGGAAACCCATTTCGGCCGCTTGCACCCGCGACCTCGTTCTTTCGGTCATGACCCAACCCTCATGACCATAGGTGAGAGTAGGAACGAAGATTGACTGGTAGATCGAGAGCTTTGCCTTCCGGCTCAGCTCTCTTTTCGTCACAACGGTGCGGTAAAGCGAATGCAATACCGCCCCTGCTGCTCCGATTCTCCGACCAATCTCACGTTCCATCGTCCCCTCACTCGCGAACAAGACCCCGAGATACTTAAACTCCTTCACTTGGGGTAAGGACTCATTCCCTACCCGGAGTAGGCAAACCACCGGTTTCCTGCTGAGAACCATGGCCTCAGATTTAGAGGTGCTGATTCTCATCCCGACTGCGTCACACTCGGCTGCGAACCGATCCAGTGAGTGCTGGAGGTCGCAGACCGATGATGCCAACAGGACCACATCATCTGCAAAAAGCAGCGATGAGATCCTCAGCACACCGATCTGCAAATAATTTTGTGGGATTATTCCTTATTTCATATTTTGGGATTTATATATTATAATAACATACTTAGATTTAAAAAAAAACGAAGCATTCGAATACTGATTTGGAGGTCTATTACCATGGCAACGGTTGAAGCTTCGAAGCTTTGAAGCATTCGGGTCAGCCCTACAATTCTCATCTCCAAAAGAAAACATTGAACCATTCTCAGTTGCTGCAAAACAGAATTGCTGTAAACAAACATGTGGTTTTTGGTTGCTTCCTGTAGAGACAAAAAGGTGCAGTAACCTCACCTCACCTCACCTGCAAGTTTTTTGTTAACTCCCCACCTACTCACCTACTTTGCATATTGGGTGCATACAAAATGTGACCAAAACGCAATGCAGGCAGAATGCAGACAATTGCTCGGAGTAAATACGGCGGCGTGGTTGTGTTATATTCCAGATGCAGACGTAAATTTTAATAGCATGCGCAAATTGGGTCAAAAAGATGGTAAAAGCGGTATAGTTTCAGTTTTATATTCCTTTTTAGCAACGTTTATTACAGCCATAGCCACCACAGTCAAGTTTAAGAGTTTGTTTTTCACCCTTCAGACTCTGCTGGTAGTGCAGTCTGAAGAGAGTAAAGGCACGAGTGCACCAAACAACCCACAAGTTGCTGTTTGTAGTTTCCCCCCCTCAATTTTTTTCAGATTTCTCCACCATGTGGCATGGGTTTAGTTAGCTCACTCTGGACCAGGATGAAAGGATTTCTGGGATTTTGTTTGTATTGCCGTTTTTTGCTCGCATGAGCATCTGAGAGCAGTATGTGTGTGCATGTGTGGGTGTGTTTGAACTTTTTTTCCTGATAAACTTACTGTATGGTGGCATGCTTGCGAATGTACGTGCCTGGTTGGCGTGCACGCTGTATATGGGGACTCTATGGTAATTGCACGTGCGTGCGTTTGTTTGAGGGTGTTTGAAGCCAGATGGCATGTCCCCCCCAACAGACCCCTCAACCCAACGCACGCCCTCCCCCAGTTCTGGATGCCCGCCCAATACTAACGGATGAAGTGTGAATGTGTGTGTGAGTACATGTGTGCGTGCTGCCAAGTAAACATGAGAGCTGTCTGCCCCCTAGTGGTTTCATCATTCTCTTCTCTTCTCTTCTCTTCTCTTCTCTTCTCTTCTCTTCTCTTCTCTTCTCTTCTCTTCTCTTCTCTTCTCTTCTCTTCTCTTCTCTTCTCTTCTCTTCTCTTCTCTTCTCTTCTCTTCTCTTCTCTTCTCCTCTCCTCTCCTCTCCTCTCCTCTCCTCTCCTCCTCTCCTCTCCTCTCCTCTCCTGTCCTCTCTTCTCCTCTCTTCATACTGGACTTAATGTGCTGTCACTGCTTCTGCACCTCATTTTATCACCCTGTGGTTGTGGGCGTAACTGTGGCAACAGAGCTGCCAAATGAACCAGAAGCCCCCACACCTGTAATTAGCGTCAGACAAAGTGACTCTGCAATAAGGGAAAGCACCGCTGTGACCAAGCTCAATCAGCTGAAGACAGCCGTACTCGACACGTAGCTGCAAACCCTGGAATGCTGAGAGGAAGAATTTTTTTTTTTCCACCCCCAACGCTTTGGACTCTTTTAAAAGATGGCACTTTGTGAATGTGAAATGAGTCTTCAGTGCATAGGGAAAGTACAGCACATCTGTGCAGGCCCTATCTTTTCCCTCAGGAATGAGCCAGAGGGGGGGAATATCTCCATTCCCTTTATTCAGAAGCGTTTTAAGTGTGGCAATTAAGATATGTGGAGTCTTTTATTAGCCCGATTTCTTTTCATTTTATTTTGCTCATTCATCTTTGGCTGAACGTATCCTGACAGTTGTTAGTTAGCATATTCAGTGGCAGGTAGCCAATCGGGATAAAGGAATTTTGCTCCATTAAAAAGAAAGAGCTTGTATCTCAGCAACCCAACGACATGTCTGCTGTTGATCTGCAGCATAGTTTGATTAAAGACGGACAAAGGAGTGCTCCAGAGCTTGTTTTAATCACTGCATGCTCAATAGCCTATTGTGCACTAACATCGGCCCTCACTGTGCTTCAGTAGCTGCATACAAGCCCACAATGTGTGAGTGTGTGTACCGATATTCTCATCTTGTTCAGTAGCACCTCTCAATGGATGGAAGAAATATTTTGATTTGAAAGCTTATTACTCATGGGCTGTGCTATAGTATAACGTAAATCTTGGGGTTGTTTTTAGAAGGTGGTGTCCCACAGTAATACTGTATCTACCACCAGTAAAACACACAGACACACAAATATATGGGTGCAAATGGTTGTGCTCTTAGACAATAATTTAGATTGTATCATGTGGACAGTATCATGATATACTATATATATGATTTCATTGTTTTTTAATTGATTCATTTGAAAAAGATGCTATTTATATGGAGCTAAAAGTATCTGAATTTTTCAAGCCAATATCAATATAAATGTTTAAAGGTAGGCTACAGTGTGTAGGATTTGGCGGCAATCTAGTGGTGTGGTTGCAGATTGCAACCAACTGAGTACCCCTCCGCGCACTCCTCCCTTTCCAAGACTTCGGTAATGTGAGCTATCGAGTTCAAAACTGTGGTGACGCTTTTCGCCTCGCTCAGAGGTCATCCTCACCATAATAACACTACTTTAGGAGCAACGGAAGTCAGACGGCAGCTGGCGGTAACACGATTTTGCACTTTGCGGCTCACATCACCGCAGTTTCAGAAGCGTGTTGGAGAACTACGGTGGCCTTCAGGTAACGTAAAAGCGTGAAAGGCTCTCTCTAGAGCCAGTGTTTGGTTTGTCCGTTCTGGGCTACTGTAGAAACATGGCTGACTCTGTGAAGAGGACCCGCTCCTTATGAAGATTTGAAGGGCTCATTCTAAGCTAACGAAAACACGATTCTTAGCTTCAGGTAATTATACAGTAATGAAAACATAGTTTGAAATATTATGTCCCATTTCTGATAATAGAACCACAAAATGTTGCACACTGTTCCTTTAAGAGTTAGAAATATAAACTGATAATGATATAGTTTTGTGCCATTAGTGTATACCATTAGTGTATACCATAACAAAACACAAGTGAACTATATTGATAAGGATCCCTTAAATGTGGTTATGTAAAGAAGACACAATGTAATCCTGTGTTATTTATCTCTCGTTATCTGCTAAATATGGGTCCAAAATATTTTTTTTGTATTTTATATTTCAAAATCCCTCTCTTCTCTTCCTGTAAAACATTAAAATATTTTTGCTGACTGATTGTGAACTTGGGGTAGTATAAGTTTAATCAATCAGATGTGATTTGGGGCAACCCCACTTATTATACGAAGGTCGTCTTGTAGAAGGTAACCCACAAGTTGGGAAACTCTTGCGAGATGGTTAAGGTTAGGCATTGACCTCGAATAGTTACGGTTAGGATAGGTCGTCGGGTAACGAGTCTCGCAAGAGTTTTGCAAATATTTCCTTTCAGACACAACCTTATACAAAACCACATTTGACTGTTGGTTGACCCTTATTGGTTGTTGTGGCTAGCCGAGTGACATCATAGGAAGTGTGTTTGGATCTCAGTCGGCAAAAACTTTTAAAAATAATTCTGTATCTCACCGTATCTCAATATTGCACTGTATTCGCTCAGCCACGCCTACTTTTGAGTGGTCTAATAAACTCGGAAGGATTTAAATCCCTCTTGGAACAATGCCCGTTTCACTTGGAAATATGCCACATTACATTACTGAAGATTAAGACGCTCTCACTTCCATTTCACTGTGACAGTAAGACAAAGACACTGTATGTACACATCTGGACATTTTAGAGTTGAAAGATAACGTTGTCTTTGCTTTTTGATGGGTAAGCTAAAAATAGGCCATTCCAATATATAGTATGAGCCCACTGAGTCAAGCCTGAGTCCCTGACAATGCCAGGACTAGATTTCACACAAAAGAAGAATAAAGGAAACTGTCAAAGAAAATGAGGCTTGTTAGCCAGGTTTAGAAAGGAAAGATGTACAATAGAAGAGAGCAACACTAAAAGAGATCCAGCCAAAAAGAGTACGTTCCTGGTACTGAAGGGATCCAGCAGGGGGTCTGTGTGACTCTGTCTCTTATAATAGATTTAAGGCTGGTTTGGAGCAGCGTGTGTGGAGTTCAATTTTCTTAGTCTGCGGTAGAGGAGATTAGATGAAAAAACACTATATGCCCATCTCTCCTCCCTCTCCTCCCTCTCCTTTTGGACATGTCCACATCAGTTTCTAGCTCTGTCCTCTTAAAGCTCCTCTCCTCTCTGTCCACTGTTGTGCTGTCGGTGACCTCACCATGTCCCTATAATTCTTTCTTCTCATGCAGGGGTAATAAGATTGATGCGGGCGTGGGATAATGAAATGCAAAAAAAGAGAGAGTGGTAGACTATTGGAGAGAGAAGAGGCAGTGGAAGAAGGAACAAGGCTGGAGAGTGTAAAAGGGAAAAGAAGAGAAAGTGGAGTAAGATTGAAAATCGAGATTCAACAGGTTTTTGCCGTTGATAAGCATTCCATGGAGTGCCTAATCCAGGCTGAGTACAGTTGTTGTATATCATAACAGCGAGGTACATGTCATCTCCATGACAGTAAATTACCAACGAGAAGAGTATAGAGCGGAATAGCGGGTACAGAGGAGAGGAGGGAGAAATGGAAAGCAGGGGGAGGAAGAGGGGGAAACAAAAGGCACAGGAGTGGTGAAGAGGAGGATGGGAGGGGAGGGGAGAGATGTGGGGAGAAGGCACTCTGATGTAATTAAAGTGGCTGAGTTGAGAGGCTGCACCTTGCCCCCCCCTCCCCAAGCCCCCACATATGGAAGGTTTATGAGTTTATGAATAGAGTATAGAAGCACTGTTAGAGGTGCCAATGTCACGGGAGAGCTGCAGAGTGAGGTTATTTATGTTGAACACAAGTACATCTACTATATGCAGCAACTATTAAACATGCAGCTCCACTCAGAAATTCTCTCCAACATGTTCCTGAGGTTAGGTTTACACCCTCGAGATGAAATTCCAGATGATGAATAATGAAAAAAGCTGATTTGTTAAACCATTTATCTATTACTTTTAGTTATTTCAACCATTACCATTAGTCGAGCTTTATAAAGCTTATATCCATTACTTTTAGCTATCTATTTCAACTATTTACAGGGCTGCACATTAACCGTGAGACTTACCGTCATGCAATGAAAAACAAGTTTACATCTGATAACTTATATAAAGCTACCAGTGTCTGAACTGGACCAAAAAAGGAGCCAGTACCCTAATTCAGCAGGTGCATGACATCATCATCAAGTGTTTTGGATATATTCATATTTATAAGTATATATTGGTAATATATCCCACTTGATGTATTTTTGTATGCATTTCATTGCATACATTATGCCTACAGTACATAAAACATGCATTTACACAGTTTGTTAATATATATTTGGTTAACAAAAATGTATTGATACAAATTAAATTGTACACAAATTTATTTAAGCAAAGCGATATTTGCGATTTCTTTTTAATCTAATTTTAGGAAAACTATCATAGTATAAAGAACACACCACCATATGCATAAAATCTGAGTAAAAAAGCTTACTTTTTTTTAATGCAATCACAAAAGTGGGATCTGCATTTGTATTTATCACAGTCCTGTAACATCCAACATCATAACACTACTTTGAAAGGGCACATACACCGAGAGGGCGCATCTCTTTGCCAATTAAAAAACGTATTGACTGAGTTCATCTTTGCATGTAAACTATTAAATGAAAATCAATACAGTGTTTTCAAGAATCGATACAGTATCACAAAACATAATATCACAATATTAATTATTTCGATATTTTCTTACACCCCTAATGAGAAAGAATATCAAAGGCATTTTCAGCATTAAGCTAGCTATGTGTTTACACAGAGACGCAGTTACACACAGGTGTTTAGGGATGCGCACCTAGACTCACCAGGAGGTGGCGGTACGCAAAAAGAAGTAAGTGTACTCATGGAGCAAAGCAAGCAGCTGACAAATCTGCTTGCTTGCCTATACCTTGACAACTGCAAAAGTACCCTATGGCGTACAAGTACCCCTGGTTGAGAAATCACTGATCTACTTCAACTTGTATCCTGACTGACAGCAGGCCATGCAGCGGATCTTTAGCATTCCAGTTGTTGTTGTTGTGTCACACAAGACATGTATGAAGCTAAATAAGCTAAAAAGACTTCACCCCTTGTGCGGTCAACAGTGTCCAAGCACTTCCGACAGCACATATGTAGCCTACTTTAGCCTTTCAAGTCAAGTTTGACGAGACAGGAAAGCCTCTAGTGAACTTTGATGTTCAGCTTTGATCATGACAGTTACATCAAATGAATTTGGTACAAAGTAGCACCGTCAGAGATGCTAGCAGGACCAGGCAATAGGCTACTCTATATGTAGTGTGAGCACACCATCACGAGAGATTTGGGTGACGGTAAAAGTTTGAAAACCAGTCAAACACAACGAAGGTAAGTTTCTTAAACACAATATATGTCAGTCAGAACGTTACTGATTGGCAATACGTACAGGATTTTTTCATCCATACAATTTAAATAGAATGGTTTAATCATGAGTGTGTGGCTTTTCCCTTGTTCCTTTGATGTACCTTAAACACATCTCAGCTATCCAGGACTTTGATGTGCGAATCCATACTTCACAGAAATGAAATTTCCTTCCTTCAAAGGACATACAGTGTGAATGATACGTCCGTACGGTATGATTAGGACTCTTTTCTTTTTAATCTGAATCACCATCGTTATTGTGCGACCCCCCCCCCCCCCCCCCTCCCCCTCACCTATCTTTGAATATGGTGATCACACCTTTCTTTGTACCGTAACTACAACTAACAGCTCAAAATGGGCTGAACACCGAATGCGGAGCTCAATCACACTCACAGCGGGGAAGGGGTGCAGACACACACACACAGGACCTCTCGCCTCTGACAGAAAAGAAGCTTGCTTCAGTCTCTTTTTCATTTTCTCTCTGTCTTTTCATCTCCTGTGTGATTTGAAGCAGCCTTTCACAGCCTCTATCGCTAATGTACCGAATAGGCTCCCATTGTTAATGTTACTGCATTATGAGTTCCTTTTGTGTGTGTTTCTCTCTGCTCCCGGAGGACTGCACTGAAACCTGATAGGCGGCAATGGGTGGCAGCGGTGGGATCTCTTTATTTGTGCTTTCTTTTTACTAGGTAATTATGGAAATAATTCTTCTTTGTTTTGGCCTTTCTCTGCTGAGAGTCCAGTTCATAATTAATTGGTAGCGTGAAAGACTGGCCAATTTTAAATCACAAGGGAGGGGTCGAGGGGGCTTGTTTTATTGGCTGGTGGCTGGTTGGGGCAGCGGGCGGGTGGAGCATCTGAATTAGATTAGATTTAATTAAGGCATGGGGCCTCCGACTACACACTGGTACATAAATAGGCTGTATGCCAGGCTGGTCGTTGTTGGGAATTCAACAGCATGTGTGCACACACACTCTCACACACACACTGCTGAAGACTCCCTCAGGCCTTCAAGGTCAGGTAGACAGAGGAAACATGCAGCATGGTGTCTGGAAGAATGAGAAAACAAGCTCAAAAGAACTCCTCCTCTAATGATAGCTTGTTGCTTTGTCAACACAAATGGTCTGACTAATACTGGGCTTTGATAGTCTCTCCAACCCCCAGCACCTTTCACTTAAAGGAGTAGTTTGTCATTTTGGGAAATACACTCACTCGCTGCTGAGAGTTATAGACAAGAAGATTGGTACCACTCTCGTATCTGTCAGTTAAACATGAAGCCAGCAGCCGCTTAGCTTAGCTTAGCATAAAGACTGGAAACAGGGGGAAATAGCTAGCCTCCATCTGTCAGAAGCTAACAGAACCACTTAAGTGCACCTCTAAAGCTCACTTATTAAAACATTATGTCTCGTCTGTTTAATCTGCACAGAAAACTGAAATATCAAAAGGACACATTGCAGTGTTACAGGGGATGTGTGCCAGACGATTTCTGGAGGCGCAGTCACTTCCTGGAGTTTTGCCGTCGTCGTAAGGTTTCCAGGCAACCGGCAGGGATTCCAGGAAGTCACTGTAGCCCGGCCAAGAAATAGTCTGTAACCCAGATGAAGGTGAAACGTCAACTTTAAATTGAAGTATTAAAGAAACATAGCCAGGCTGCTTCCATATGTCCTGTTTTTCAGTCGGTGTGCTAAGCTAAGCCAGCCGGCTGCTGTCTGTAACGTCATATTTACTGTGCAGAGTGGTGAGTGGTTTCTCTGCAAGAGAGTGTATTTCCCAAAATGTGGAACTATTCTTTTACGTACACATTGTGACCTCTATCAATGCAGGATTTGAATTCCAGCGCATATGAAGATATATTACATAATCTACTTGGAATCAGAAAGTTCCCTTTAGTCGGCGTAGCTTTGTAAATCACACCTACAGGGTCTGAAATTAGCACCCACCACCAACAAAATGCAGGTAAATTGTTGGCAGTGGCGGATAAAATCGTCAGGACATCCTCCACTTTGGCAGACAAATGCCAGGGATTGGAACAGAGAATCAGTTTCCTAGTTGTCCAATTCCTTGGCATGTCATGCCTCCGTGACTATTGATTCCTCTTCAGTGCTTTCCAACAGTTACGCATGCACAATGACGCATACGCACGCTGTATCATGTTTCAGTTTGTTTGGGACAACAACATTGCGGAGAGAAAAAAAAACGCTTAAAAGCACCCTATTTGTTCCCTGATAATGCGACACTGTGAACAACAAATCTGTGTTGAAATCAGCAGGAGGAGAGTTAGTAACGTTACCTGTTAGGAGCCAGTGGGCACTACAGACCTGCTTTGTTAAATAACAGGCTACTGGTGTTAACGGAGGTGCCATTACATTATTAGGTGTTCAAGCTCTGCTCAGTAAAAATAACTATTGAGCAAATGTAGATTACAACGTTATCATGGTGTGTTCAAATGTAATTTCGTAAAATTAAGTTTTTGGCAAGAACCTTGAATAACTACAGTTGTTTGAAGGAGATGTTTTCACAGCAATGTAAAATACATATTGGAGAAGGAATTATGAACTGTTTAACTGCTAGCTCTAAGCAGCTTATAATACATAATTAAAACTACTAATGCCAAGATTTTTTTTAATCAAAGCAAATATTTAATATAATCATAAATATTTGAATTGTGTTCATGCAAATAACCACTATAGATGACAATAACAATGTACAGTACAGTCCTCCCATCCCCCAAAAATAGGGCTCTTCGGAAGCTATGGTGTAATTTGAACACTGTAATTTACCATGTATATGTTTTTTATTTAAAATATATCGGACATTGAAGGACATCAGATCTAAAATGTTATTCCTTCATTTGTGGCAGACAAAAAAATACACTTGCTTGCCACAGTGGCGGTCAGTTAAAAAGTTAATTTCAGTCCCTGCACACCGATAACTCACCAAAACAGGGTCACACTGGTTGACTTTTTGTGGAGCTCTGCACATCTCGTTTCGTTTCGTTTCTTTCACCCTGTAGCTCTAGCTTGTACATGTTGGGGGGAATCTCTACCCTGTGCTAAACACAATATCCCCCAAGAGCCTGTAAGTCTATGTAAGCCTGGAATACTTCAAAAAGCTCCAAAAGGTCTTGCCTGCTTTGCAGTTTCCGGGGATCTAATCCTTACAGATGGAATCATTTTCGGACTATTGATTCAACCTCGAGATATCTGGCAATGGTCACTTCCTGGCAAGCTTTATGGGCAATATCCTCAGCATGATGTCTAGTGGACAGAGATGTGAGTCGTTTAAAGTGTATATTAGGCGTTAATACACACTGTTAAGCAGCAACACACAATCCTCGAAGACAGAGCATAGACAGTACTCCAAAGGGTGTTTTGAACTTTTAAGAGGCACACAGAGGTTTGATGTTTACAGCCCCCTGAGGCATTAGTGTAATTTGAACTGAAACAGCAACTGTAAAAGACTTTTATGTAGCTCATTCCTCATTAGCACAGCCCATACTGCAGCTCCGTAATAAATAGGATTCCTTCCACTCTCCCTCCCTCTCTCCTTAGTTCAACAGTACTGTCTGCCGGTAAGCAGCAGAAACACCATTTACATGAGCCTCACCCCGAGTGCCTGATTGAAATTCTCACGCTGTAATATCAGTCAGCGGAAATGTTTAAGTGCTATTCCCTCATCCCATCTGGAATAATAAGCTGCAGTGCTCTCTGGCATTACAGTACTCCCTTTCCTCATTTCAGGCAGCGAGTTGGCTGCTCTGCGTTTCTCACCACCGGCCACGCGAACGTTAAGTCGCCTGGATTCCTAGGTAGTTCGCAGACTGCCTGTTTCCCTGCGACAAACATGGTAATGCGTGACGGCCTCTGGTGCCTTCTCTCATCCTAAACGCCGAGCAACTCAAGTCGTGTTTTATCGAAACTTGCTGTGAGCTGTTTTGTCCTCACAAAGAATTATTTAGCCTCTCTGTTCTTTCTCTTTCTTCATAATAAGGAGTGAGGTCTCTTGCTTGTGAACTGTGGGCTCAAACTAGCCTCTGCACTGAACACGCCGCTGCTCCATTTGTTCTCCTCGTCTCTGGAAGCTCTCGGGGAGAGTGACTGCTGTTATGCTTATTATGTAGTGCTCTCATCTCATCTCCAAGAGAGGCTGCCTCTATTGAATCACACAGAATGAACCTGAAAACAATTTACTGCTTGATATTCATGCCCGTCTCCCTCACTCCCTTCTTTATTCCCCGAGCCGTGCAACGCCACCACTCATCCTCCTGTTTCCTCAACCACCTATTCCCTTAAATTGTTTCCCTCTCCATTCCCCTCTTTGTCGTCCTCGCCACCACTCATCCTCCTACATCATCCACCCTCAATTTGCTCTCCTCTCCCCCACAGAAGCTCCGGGGCAGGACTTTGTGACACTGGACTATCGCCTGCGCTACTACCCCAGCATCACCTACGCCGTCATCGGCAGCGCCGTTATCTTCGTCCTGGTGGTGGCGTTGCTGGCCTTGGTGCTCCATCACCAGAGGAAGCGGAGCGTCCTGCTGCCCAGAGGCGTGAGAGGGAGCTCGCACCACCACCACCACCACCAGCCCCTGCTGCTGTCCCGGCTGGTCATTTTGGACCGGGGCCACGTCCATCCCGGCGGTCCAGGTCTCTCCCCCGGGTCCCCCACTGCAGCGGGCCAGTACAGCTCAACTCCTCAGGCACTGCAGCTGCTGTCTGGGACCCTTTACCCCTCCGGACTCTCCATGGACTCACCTCCATCCTACTCACAAGCTGTTCTGGATGTCAGGTGAAAGAAATACTGATTCTAACAGCTGTACGGTAGTTTATAAATCATTTGGCTGTATCCGTAGAGCTAGCTTTGCACTGTAAGCCACGAATAAAGCAGAAATACTGGCGCTAAAAGTTGTCTCTCTAGCCAAGTATAATCTAATTTAGTGTATAATTTTAATACAACGTATTAAAACTGTAATTTAATTTGCTTTTAAGCCCATTTTCTCTCATGTAGTTAATTTTCATACACAGACTAAATCTGTAGTAAAGGATGCAATCAGAGATATCCGTACACATCTGTCTCAGTGGTGCTCTTATGGGATTTTGCATTTAAACCTGCAGTAGGCAGAATGTTTTTTGGCATCATTGGGCAAAAATTCCATAATAACCTTTCAGCATATTGTAATTTAAGTGTTCTGAGAGAAAACTAGACTCCTGTACTTCCTCATGGCTCTGTTTTCAGGCTTTCAGGAATCTAGTCCGTGACAGGAGACTTTGGCCAACCACAGGTCATTTCAGAGAGAGAGTGTTCCTATTGGCTGTTCATTCAACGGAGGTAGCTCTCAAACTCCGATCAAACAGTCAAACAAGGCAGTGCTGATCAAATATGAATCAATATTCTGTTACTGTAATGCCTATTTCTCTCCTCAGATGTTTTCCGAAACATCTTGTAGTGTACTGTTTAGTTGTAAAATGTGAAAGTTTGCTCCGGCTGGTGGGCGGTGCTTGGTATTTCCTCAACTGATCTCAACATGGCTTCCGGGTCACAACCTTCGGTTTGTGAAATCTTACAGATGTCATTAGGAGCACCGGAGGACACAGAGGAACATGATTTTTTTTTTTTCAGATTACCTGTCTCATGCACTACTGTCAGGATATTGTGACCGTTTTATAAAAATAACTTTTTTTTAATCATATTTGCTCCATTTCTACCCACTGCTGCTTTAATGCACAATCAATTAACCCTCTACTCTACTAGTTACTCATTTACTATTATATATTATTTATTTAATTATATACAATAAATGATTATACAGAGGATTGCTACTGTTTAAAATACACACAGAAATGTAGTGAACATTGATGTAGAGAATGATATTCTGACATCACTTCACTACCAGCTTCAGAATGATTGAAGGGGTGTACATCTTTAGTCTTTGCTAGCTGCTGGTCCCAGTGAAAATAATAAAAAATCATAGTACAGTCCTTATGTAATAGCTCATGGCCCTGACATCACATTCTTCCTCTCTCTGTTTCTTCTGTTTTTTCCCCCTAGTCGGCCTCCCTGGTTTGATCTCCCTCCTCCCCCATACCTCTCAGATGGGGAACTTCCATCAGATGGCGAGCTGCCTCAATACGAGGGCCCACAAGACCCTTTGAGTCATCCCAGAGCACATCCCTCTGCACCCTCCACACCCAGAACTGTGCCCTCAGGCATGCAGCCGAGTTCGAGCTCCAGAGAGGAGTCGGACCAGCTGTAGCCTCGCTCTCTTGGTAGAACGAGTTAGAACTCTGCAGGACTGAAGGACCAGGCTGCAGGGCCACGAGGCCCAGGACAGTCCACAGCAAAGTCCTGCTGAGGAGAATCAACAAGGACTAAGAGACTGTAGACTAAACGGTGTCCTAAACTCATCGCCTACGCTTAGGCTTACTGAAGCACTGGACTAAGACGAGCTCATCCTGCTAGACGGCTCTTGTATGCTGGCTCCCCCTGCTGGGGTCACGGCTCCACTACACCTTAACCAGTTCCACCTCCATTCATTTCTCATCTGTTTCTTGGAGAAATACTGTGTAATGATACCCACCAGTGACCACAGCCTGCATCTGCAAAGAAGTAGGAGTTCCTTCATTATATCATACGTGATAGCAAAATGTGGCACCTGAAATGATCATTGTATAGTATAGACATGACAGAGCGGTGTAATTCTCACACTTTGGCAGCACTTGAGTCAAAGTCATGCACCATTTTGCAACCCTCCTAACTGTACTTCACATTTCACATCTACAATGTTATTTTTATTGTGTTCAAATACCTGAATGCTAGATAAATTCTGTACTGTTGAGGATCACTGCTACATTTGATGATTTACTGTACTTAGATCACTTTAGCAAATCACATGTTTCAATCAGCCTTATTCTTACTGAAGTTGATACACTTTTAAAAGTCAAAATGAAGACGATACAGTAGTGTAGTGTAATTTTGTAATAGTTTAACAGAAACACATACAGATGTGATGTACAAGAGCAGCTCAATCAGCGGTACTCAAAATGTGTTTTCTTTTTTTTAAGAGATGATGTGAACAATGACCTGATAATATGGCTACAGTGGACTGGTTGTAGTAAAAAAAATAACATTTTGTAACTTCGTCTAGTGGTGCTTCAAACTAAACCCATATTAGTGAAGTGTTTACGCTGAGAAAAATGGAAGAGAGATATCTAGATGAGCAGTGGAGGTCTTGCGCTTTTTTCACAATATTTTACACAATATTTCTTTTGGTTGAATTCAAGATAAAAAATGTGAAAAGGACCATTGAGATTTTTTTTAAATAATGCTGAGTAGAAATGCTTTATATACAAAAGTATATATCCTTACCAAGTGAGTTGCATACATCATTCCTCTAAGCAAAAGAATCACCTCTGTTGGCAAAGATAACTTTTTTATTACATTTCTGTTTGAAGACCAATCATGTTTTTATGTAGACACAAAAAAAAGAAATCAAAATGATTTTGTTGAGGCCTTATTGTGTGCCTGTTTGGCCCATAGTGCCTTTGCTTGTGATATGTTTGTGGATACAAATCGCCTATTTAGAACCTCTAAAAACAACGACAGCCTGGTAAGCTCACATGACAATGTACATTTAGGAATATCATCTCTTAGATAATTTTTTAATGTATATAACTATGTCATTCTGGAAAATCATCCTCAGTAGTATTAGACAATGACCATCAAATCCATATCTGAAGGATCTGTTTTTGTAAATTTACTATTGTCTTTTGACCTTTGTTCGTTCATTTCAAAGTGTTCAACACTGTACATACAAGATAGGGGAAGTAAAGAAATCTATTTAAAAGTAGAGTTGAAAGTGAGATGTGAATGTGTAAATGTAGTTGTGCTTTACATCTTTCTTTTCCTCCAGAGCCAGCAGTAAAGTGTGCAGGCACAAGAAAAACAATCAAACCAAAGATAATCATTATTAACCTTAACCCAAGGATATTACCCTCCAAAGCAATGATTATATGTGTCACAACAACTATTTGTACCTTTATTATATTAAAATGTACAAAGGTTTATTGAGTAAATCAGAATTCATGTTATTTGCTGTAAAACTGGAAAACATTTCTCAGGACAAAATTTATCCCAGTCTGTCTGTTCTGTTGTTTTTAATGTTGGTTTTGTTTTAAGGAATGTTTTTCCTATTTTTCTGATTTGATCTCATGAGGTTAGTTATTTACATATTTGTGACGTTGCCATCATGATCTTGTTATCCCTTGTATTCTGTACATTGAAAGTAATATAAAATTCTGACTCAGATCCTGTGTGTATGAGTCTTCCTGGAGATCTAATATTACATTTTCTCAGCAACTTAATATATTGTCAAAATGTTTATTGCAAAGTCTGGAGCTTTACCGCCAGCCTGTGCCCCAGACAGACACACCTTATATCACAGATCCTCAAATAATAAAGATTTAGTAGCAGGAATGCCATCTGAGTTTATACTGTGGACGGAGAGAATGAAACATTCTGTGGTGAAAGCATTCAGATCTCTTGCTTAAGAAAATTTACCATACCACAATGTAAACATACTCATACGTACTTAAACTCATGTATTTATGTATGAATCAATATGAATATCAAAATATGTATTTATTTTAAAACTAGAGCCTAGAGGCTTTTAAATACAAATTTGGCATAGACGGACATCTTTTACTTCTGGTAATATATTATAGTATGTTGGCACAGTTCAGGCCATCACATTGATTAAGAAACTTTGTAAAAAAACAAAGGTACAGCCAGAAAAATCGAGCCCACAGTGCATTAAAATGTTTTAGTGTAAAGAGTACTATACACAGCGACTGCAAATTCTCGCTAAACAAAGCTCAATGTTTATGAAAATAAATGACAACATTTTGAGGTCATGGTAGATGTAGTGCGGTACATTTCAGAATTTTATCTCAAAAACTGCATTTTGGACAATATTTTTAATTCTATTCTCATGTAAACCAGTGCAGTGAATGGAAATGGAGCATCTTTAAACATCAGTTATGCAGCTATCAATCTTTGTCAAAATGAATTACAGGCATCTCTATGTTGTCTAAGTGAAGTGCGCAAATTCTCAGAATTTTGTCTTGATAACTGAATTTTTAACACTAGTTTGAAATCTGCCTTTACATGCAACCCCAAGTCATAGTGTGAAGTCAGAGTGTAAAGTAGTAGTTTCCCCAGGCAGTAAGCTTACCAGGATAGTGACTTGCCCTTGGTATGTGAAGTTGTGAGTCCGAGACCTGGTTGAGGCTGAACAAACATGCTAATGCCTTAAAGGTGTAATGATAACGGACAGTCCTGCATTTCTCATTGGTCTTCCTCCTCTTCCTTTTTTCATCTTCCTCCTCTTCTTCCTCCTCCTTCTTCTTCCTCCTCAAAATGCCCAGCCCCGACTCACAGCTGTGCAGCAGCTATAGTTGTTGCATGGCCTCAATGGAGGACATCTAGGAAGAAGAAGAACGTTATATAGACCAACTGAGAGAACATCTTCTCTGTGCTGAAGGTCTGAGGTAGGATATTTTTCTCATTACCAGCCATGTGCGTTGTGTTTGTTGTTGTTGAATATTGAAAACGTACAAAAAAAAATTAAGTTCAGTGACCTATTTAGCTTCGTTATAAACTTCTTGAAAATTCATGAAGTTATAGGACATGGTCTGTAATAGACATGGACATTCAGACATCATTCAGTGTGATTTACACTTCCCATGAATATCATTATCTCTAATGTCCAGAGTTTCAGAATACCTCAAGCTGACATTACAGCCCATTTAAGGAGCTCATTTATCTTCTTTGTTGGTTCTCAGAGAAGAGACACAAGGTGTTGGGGGAGGAGCAGTAGACTGGATGGAGACGAGGACATCAAGGTGAGGAGAGGTGGACCTGAAAAACAATACCATCTGTGCATAGGTCTGTAATGTGTTGTTTTGCATCTCCGTCCTCCAGTAAAAGCTGGAGTAGCAGCTGGATAACCACAGGGAGGCTCATCAGAAGCAGCTCAGCCACATCCGAGGCGAGATCTCAGACAAGCAGAGGATGCTGGACAAACTCAGAGTAAGGAAACATCATTAGAGTAAAAGTATTACAGATACTTGGATTATTGTTTCAGTACATAAAGTATGTCATAAAAATGTCATATGAAATCATAGAAATATCATAATTTAGCATGTCATAAAAATGTCAAAAAATCATTAAGATATTATAGTATAATATGCCATAAAGGAATCATAAAAATAGCAGAGAATAGTTTGTCGTGAATATGTTGTAAAAAAAAATCATAGAATAGTATGTCATACAAATGTAATTTAAAAAGTCATTGTATAGTATGCCATAAAAAAGTCATAGATATGCCATAAAAAGCTATAGTATGCCATAAAAAAATTAATAAAAAGATCATAGTATGGTAGGCCATACCATAAAAATGTCATAAAAAGTCATGCTATAGTATATCATGAAAAAGTCAGTGTGCCATGAAAAAAAGAAATTCATGATATAGCATATAATATATGCTATATCATGAATTTCTTTTTTTACATATTATGTCAGAAAAAAGTCATACTATAATGTTGAAAATAGTAAAAGTCATAGTATAGTATGTCGAAAAAATCTAAACGCCATAGTATAGTATGTTGAAAAAAATCATACTATAGTATGTCACAAAAAAATTTAAAAGTCATAGTAAAGCATGTCAAAACATTTTACCAAAAAAAGCATAGAACAGCATTTCAAAAATTGTCACCAAAAAAAGTCATATTGTAGCATGTCGAAAAAAACACAGAGTATAGTATGTCTAAAAACTTAATGAAAAAAAGCCAAAATAAAGCATGTCAAAAAATGTCACCAAAAAAGTCATAATATAGCATTTAGAAAAAATGTCATGAAAAAAAGACATAGTAAAGCATGTCAAAAGATTTCGCTAAAAAAGTCAGTGTAGTATGACGAAAAAATTCATAGTATGGTATGTCGAAAAATGTCATGAAAAAAGTCATAGTATAGTGTGTTAAAAATATTTCATAAAAAAAAAGTCATATTATAGTATGTCGAAAAATTAAAAAAAGTCATATTATAGTATGTCGAAAAATTAAAAAAAGTCATGGTATAGTATGTCGAAAAAATTTTAAAAGTCATAGTATAGAATGTCGAAAAAATTTAAAAAGTCATAGTATAGAATGTTGAAAAAATTAAAAAAGTCATAGTATAGAATGTCGAAAAAATTAAAAAGTCATAGTATAGTATGTCGAAAAAATTAAAAAGTCATAGTATAGAATGTCGAAAAAATTAAAAAGTCATAGTATAGAATGTCGAAAAAATTAAAAAGTCATAGTATAGAATGTCGAAAAAATAAAAAAGTCACAGTATAGAATTTCTAAAAAAATATTATAGTATAATATGTCGAAAAAATTGTGGTATAATATATCGACAAAATAAAAAAGTCATAGAATAGTATGTCCAAAAAAAACAAAAAAAAAGTCACAGTATAGTATGTCCAAAAAAATAAAAAGTTATAGTATAGAATGTCAAAAAATAAGAAAGTCATAGTATAGTATTTCGAACGAATAAAAAAAGTTATAGTATAGTATACTATGTCTAAAAAATCAATAAAAGTCATAGTATAGTATGTCAAAAAAAATCACAGAATAAGGCATAGTATAGCATTTCGAAAAATGTCGTGAAAAAAGTCATAAAATAGTATGTCGAAAAATTTAAAAAAAAGTTGTGCTATAGTTTGTTGAAAAAAATAAAAATAAATCATAGCATGTTCAAATGAAGAAGTCAGATAGAATTACAAACACTACATCAGAGTATCTGGTTAGATAGCTCAGTGAGGTAGATAACTGGTTGGAATATTGGAGGTTGTGGGTTCATAATGTGTATAATAGGTCGAAAAAATTAAAAAAGTTATAGTATAGTATGTCAAAAAAAGTAATGACATAGTATGCCGGAAAAAAAAATTGTATATGGAAAAAGAATCATAGTTTAGTATGTTGAAAAAAAATAAAAAATTCATATTATCCTATGTTTAAAAAAAATCTTAGTATAGTATGTTAAAAAAATAAAAACATAATGGTGTAGTAGTTCGAAAAAAAAGTCATAGTATAATATGTCAAAAAAATAAAAAAATTATAGTTATGTATGTCAAAAACATTCATAGTATAGTATGTTGAAAAATAAAAAAGTCATAGTATAGTATGTAGAAAAATAAAAAAGTCATAGTATAGTAGGTCAAAAAAATAAAAAAGGTCATAGTATAGTATGTCAAAAAAATAATATAGTATGTCAAAAAAATAAAAAAGGTCATAGTATAGTATGTCAAAAAAATAAAAAAGTCATAGTATAGTATGTCAAAAAAATAAAAAAGTCATAGTATAGTATGTCAAAAAAGTCATAGTATAGTATGTCAAAAAAAATAATAAAAAAAGGTCATAGTATAGTATGTTATAAAAATTAAAAAAGGTCATTGTATAGTATGTCGAAAAAAAGTCATAATATAGTATGTTGAAAAAATGAGAAAAGTTACAGTATAGTATGTCAAAAAAGCCATAGTATAGTATGATGAAAAAAAGTCAATATATAGTATATCGAAAAATAAAAAAATTCATAGTATCCATATTTTGCCTCCATGCATTAATGTTTCATTATAGTGCCACTGGCAGCTGAACAGAGCCCCGCAGTTCTACATTCCCACCAATAGAGGTCACCGTGTCACCATAATGGACAAACCTCAGCGCAGAATTGTTCAATGTGCAAAACTGAAGCTCTTCATTTCTGTCCTGCTTTGTTGTAATCTAATATGGCAAATTTAGGTTCTGTCAAAGAAGCTATTGATAAATATGTTCAAGCTTTGAACAATGTTCAAGATTTGCATATATCTTAGATTCATGGCAACTATCTACATCTCTTATGACACCTAGTTCACTGAATACATGAATATTATGAATATTATCTCACCGGTCGCCCCCTATTTTCATTGTAATGTCTCCCAAAACCCTGCATCTCATCTTGCCCCTCCCACCCCAATATCCGCATCACATTATGATACATCAGATATGAACGTGTGATACCATCTCTGACAGCACACACCCATCCCCTCTCCTGCCCTTCCCATCGCTCTACCTGCCCCTCGCATCCTAATAGTCCTGCTCATCTTTTATTTGCCCGCACTCATACATCTCTCATTTTCACTCCCCTCACCCCTCCTTCCTCCTCCGATGTTAGGAGCTTTTCTCTCATCGCCCCGCTCTCCTTTACCTCATCTTAAACTCTGATGCCGGAGGCCCATGTTTGCTTAGCCCGAGCCCTTAACTACACAGACTTTAATTAAAAGCCTGCACGCTTCTCTTTTGCCTCTCTTTTGCAGTCTGTCCTGTCTCTGTCTGCCCGGCAGCTGGTGAATTGGCAGAAGGGATATTTCTATATATGCTGCAAAATAGTGTGTTGCTGGACCAGAGTATGCTGCCCCTTGAGTGATGACCCCACAGGAGATGAGACCAAGAACCATTACTCTTAAGTCAGTGGACCCTCAGTGGACGAATGATGCAGAGAATAATAAAGATGACGCAAACGATGACCATAAGGAAGAGGAGTAATAGTGGTAGTTGGCTGTCACAGTGAGGAAAGTGGTGACGTTGATGTTCATGTAGATGAGGATTATTGTTAGCAGACGCCATGGCAATATTCCAAGGTGACAGAGAAGAGAGACTGCTTTTCCTCTCTTGGGGGTCTTTCATTTGACATTACCGTAGCCGTTAGCTATTGGATACAGTGCAAGTGCGATAAAGCTGGCTAATATCCCACTGACAATAAAGACCTTAATTCTTTCAACTATTGCTGAATGAGACTCTTGAGGTTACTGTATTTGATATGCTCATGTAGTTTCTGATAATGTTTCTCAACTAGAAAAAGGAAGAGATACTGTATAAAGCTCAAGTAGGGATATAAATATAGTAGGGCTGTTAATCGATTCAAATATTTAATCACGATTAATCGCATGATCGTAATCGTAATTAATCGTGATTAATTGCAAATTAATCGCACATTTTTTATGTTGAAAATGTATATTAAAGGGAGATTTGTTAAGTATTTAATACTCTTATCAACATGGGAGTGGGCAAAGATGATTGCTTATGCAAATGTATGTATATATTTATTATTGGAAATATGCTCAAATCATAACATGGCAAACTGAAGCCTAACAGGCAACAACAGCTGTCAGTGTGTCAGTGTGCTGACTTGACTATGACTTGCCCCAAACTGCATGTGATTATCATAAAGTGGGCATGTCTGTAAAGGGGAGACTCGTGGGTACCCATAGAACCCATTTTCATTCACATATCTTGAGGTCAGAGGTCAAGGGACCCCTTTGAAAATGGCCACGCCAGTTTTTCCACACGAAACTGTAGCGCAAGTTTGAAGCGTTATTTAGCCTCCTTTGTGAGTAGCTAGTATGGCATGGTTGGCACCAATGGATTCCTTAGGTTTTTTAGTTTCATCTGATGTATCTTCACAGTATCCAGTATCCTTCCAATATCTAGCTTGAAAAGTGAGCCCGCTACAACCTAGAAAACGCAAGTTGCATTAATGAGTTAAAGAAAATAGTGGCGGTAAAACAAATTTGTGTTAACGCGTTAATATCGCGTTAACTTTGACAGCCCTAAAATATAGATTTATCCACATAAGTGTTCAGTTGCTTTCACTCATGCAGCTCTCTCTCTCTCTCTCTCTCTCTCTCTCTCAAGGCCACTTTTACTTACACATATACTAACACGCACGCTCCCTTGGCCGGTGTGCCATAGCTCCAGTGAACTGGAGATAAGACCCAGTGTTTTCACATGTAAATGGTGTGAGCGTGGAGAGGAAGGAGGGTGTATTGTTAGCATGGAGAAGCTCTGAGGGGCTCTGAGGAGCTCTGCTGAGGGCTCGGCCAGCGCGGTCCTTATCAGATGAAGAGCAGGCCTCCGAGGGAAGGAGGGGTCGGCGAGGGACGAGGGCTGGGTAGGGTTGAGGGGGCCAACAGGAGAATAGAACAGCTGGCGGAGTCACGCGTGCAACCGCAAAAACACACAGAGCCCAGACACGCTGAGCACGGTGGGAATCTCCTCAGCTAAGAGATCCACAAACACACGGCCTCTTGTGTCATTATCAGCCACCAGCCAGCAAGTCTGAGCACATAATCACACACACAGCAGCAGCACGAAAAAGAGGAGCGTTTCACACAATCACGGAGGACAATCACAAAGATTTCACAAATACACATTTCCATAGAGGCGTCTTTACACATCATTAGGTTAACACACACAGAGAGAGAAAATGAAAGACTACGGTCACCCCAACACACTGCTAAAAACACCATTGAATGAATAAATCCATCCTAGTTTCAGCTGCCACCTGGTTTCAACTTCCTTGTCTCGCTCGTGTTCAAACTTTAGCATTAATCCCAGAATAGGACAGATGCATTCATCTTGCCTTTCTATGCGATTCATGCCATGAAGTCAAGTCACACTGATTCTGCACGTCTGACAGCAAACAATATGTATTATTGCTCCTGGATCAGTGGATGTCACAGTCTGATAACCACTGAAGGAACAACACATAAGTTCAAAAGGCCAGCCGACCACATTGTTAGGAGGAAGTCAAGGAAAGGTTCATGAAATGCAAACCTAAACGCCTCATGAGATATGACTTTAATAACTGCAATGCAACTTTTACTGCATAACAATTTTACCTCAAACAGTAGAGCTGTCATTACGTCAGTCAGCATACCAACAGAAACAAAAATTCCACTCATATCTATGCATGTATGCGTATATATACATAAGTCAAACCAGCATTAGCAGCTGAAACAGTAACACTTCCCTGCTTAAGAATAGACCAGGGTGCTGGCTCTTGTCCTTTCCATTCAGGCCAGAGTTAAACACACAGACTAGCATGCTAATGGGTAATCCCTGAGGACCAACCACCTTTGTCCCAACCCTAAGAGGATGTCTCTCTCTGGGCACTGGGTGACAGCCACCAGGCTGCCGGCTACTGGACAACCAGCATGTTGCCAGATACTGATCTCAGTCCTCCAGAGGGATGCCAGCAGGTTGCCAGGCCCTGATTGGTATCTGATGGGCGGAAGATTGGCGTCTGTCCTGGTTTCCTTTTTGTTTGTTTCCTGTCCGTGATGCACCGGGAGGTTTGCTATCTTTCTTGATGAGAGGAAAGTGAAAGTGTGGCGTAAGGGCATTTCGTCATGCAGCAGGTGGTCTGTATGTGTCAACAAAGACCTCCAGCTAATCTGATAGAGTACAGTGGGAGCAACCTCATACTTAATGTCTTAAAGGACCATTCAGTGAGCTAGACAGCGATCTGAAGCATTTCAAACAAGCTTTCAAAACAAACAACTGGTTTACAAGATAAAGGAGCAGCAACAGCAGATTCTGCTACTGATAGAAACAGGTCAATGACATTAAATTTATATTTGCCATTCATCTGTCAAATGACAAGAATTTCAGAATCTGAATGGTGTCAGGCGGTTAAATTGGTGTTTGATTTTATGCAAATGACTGAAAGGTGTTCCTGTGGTTATAAACACTTGTTAATGTATATCTATGGATTAGAGCATTCCACATCGCAAGGTGGACAGTGGGAGAGGGAAGCGAGCGGAGATGCTGGCTGTCATTGATTTGCTGAGAGGACATTCCACAGTGCAAGGTGCAGTAAGGAGGCCATAGGAGGAGGACAATCCCTTGGGAATACTAGTATTCCTTAATCCTATATGATGTGATGAAATAAAGAGGTAGATGCTCTGTAGATTATGCAAGAAACATGAGCACGGAAGAGCAGAATGAAGCTTCAAAATTGATGACAACATCATGTACCGTGTGTGTGGTAGTTGGCCAACGGATCGCCATATGATGATTATTTTAAACAATTTATCCAGGCCTGTTTCTGTACTGTCTATGATGAAATATTGTGGCCTCATCCCAACTCTGTACCCTCATCTGTCTTTTCACCCCCAGAGAACTGAGCTCCACATATTTCAGCACCCAAGTATGCACACATACACTACGGGCACACACACACACATACTGGCAGTAGGCAGTGCAACACACTATAATTTCTATTCTCTCCTTATTAAAAGTACCAAGTATTGTATTTTAAACTTTCAGATGTAAGTTAATATTTATTAAATGATATATCATGAATATATTGGATATTTAAGTGCATCATATATAATATTTTTTGCAATAGTGGCCTGTATTTATCAACTTGAGGGCAGATCTGCTTTTTTTTGCAGATTCATCAGGGATGCTGGATCCCCCACGATGCTAAAAAGCAATTTTTTTTCTTCAGCATGTACCCTCAACTCCAACAATTCCCCACCCGCAGCAACATCCTTCTTCACTCGTCCTCGTCCTCATCTATACATCCCGCATGGACCCCTACACGCTCCTTCTCACCAAGGCTTGCGCCCCCCATTTCCCCCGTCCTCCCCGTCCTCCCTCACACTTCCATCCACACTCCTTCAAAATGAAACACACACAACATAGAAACCATAACCCCCCCTCCGCCTACCTACCACCCAGGGCCACCCCATGCCTCGCACGTTCCTCTCAGACAGGGAGCACGACACTGGGCCTCTCCATCCCTGTCCCTGCGCCCCCCCACCCCCCAACTTGTCTATGCCCCCTAGTTCCATCCATCATATCTGCCCCCCGGCCTCCATCACGTCCCCACAAAGGCAGCTAACCCAAAGAAAAGAAAAGGCAAAAAAAAGAGGGGAGAAGAATACAGCCGCTACCATGCAGAACAGTGCTGGGCCGGAGGACCGTCTTTTGTCCCGGGCCCTGCCTCTCCTCGCCTGGTCTCTCCTGCAAACACACCCTCTTCTCCGAGGGAACAACAGCCCGGAGGCTTGGGGGATGGAACCGGGGTGTGGTGCTATCTAAAGCCGTATAGTTTGGCCCCCTCGATGGCCCCCTGGTCACCAGCAGACCCTGTGTGTTGAGCTGTCAAACAGGGCCGCCCTGGCCCTCCCCTCGTGTCCACGGGCACTCCCTCTGGGGGGCAGTAGGGGCCCCTGAACTCCTGACTCAGGGGCCCACAAGCCGAGGCTCACCGTGCTCTGCTGACCTGACCACTGATGCTCTGTGAAGTGGAACGGTAACACTCAGGTGTGGAGGGGGGGCTGAGTGCACATCTGCAAGGAACGGTTAAAGAAAGATGGATAAAAGTAGGAGATTTGCATCAAAGACACCTTGGACTTTTGTGTGATATGCACCCAACTGTAATGCTTCTGGAGCACAGATCTTATTTCTGATAGCTAAGAAAGAAAGAAAGAAAGAAAGAAAGAAAGAAACCTTTTATAGCACTGCTTGTGCGAATAGAAAAGAAGACAGAAACCCCAAATAAAAAGAGTTAAGATTGAGGAGGGGTGTGTATAAGTGAATGGGCAGCATCCTTTAAGTGCAAACAAAAGCGGGTGCCTTTCTGTTGGTGCTGATGTTCTGTTGCAGACCATCCTGCCTTTGTGGCCCAAGGAAGAGAGGGAAGTCCCCGCTTGGTCACGTTCACACCCTCTGCTGATAGAGCACCTCTCACTGCCGGTCATGGATGTTAGAAAAGTCCTGCAGCTGCATGGCCACAAATGGAAGTGACAGAAGAAAGACAGACAGTGAGACAGAGAGAGAGACGGGACAAGAGCAGACAGAAAAGAAATAAGAAATGATAAGTCAAAAGAAAACTAGTAAAACACACACCAAGCGTCGTGGATTTCTAACCGATATTCATACAAAGGAATAAAGTATACTAAAAGACATAGAAAAGTAAAATATAAAGAACAATTGAAGCTAACCTGGAAAACTGTTGAGGAAAAGGTTTATGCAGAAAAGGTTAGAAGACGGGGACATTATTAATGAGGAGAAAGCCCTGGTCTGGGGGAAACAAAGCACATGTTGGATTGTCCAAATTCAGTGTGCTAGTTTATGAGACCCCAGAGACCTGTAAGGCAGATAGTAGACTGGTGGAATGAGAGGGGCCTGGAGGGGTGGAGAGAGGGAACGAATGGGGTTATATGTGGCACCGCTATTGTTAATTAGCGCCTAGCATCAGCATGAAGAGGAGTGGGGGCCATTGCGTCTTATATGTTATATGTATTCTACTATTGTCAATATTAGTAATGAAATAAATACAATATTTATTCTTTCAAGACGTTAGACGGACGGGGGTGCGATATGGAAAAAACTGCAAGACCGGAGAAGACAAGCACAAAATTAGACATAGTAACACAACAACACACACACACACACATAAGCACACATCAGTCCTCAAACACACAGCACCCTAATGGAACCGTGACTGACCACGTTCCAGCTCTATTCACTAAAAGGACAATAGTGTGCTGAGGCTGCAAAAAGCCAGTTGAATGTGTGTTTATGTGTGTGTGTATGTGCTGGCCATGTATGTATGCGCGTGTGTGTGTATGTGTGTGTGTGTGTGTGTCTATATACGTCGGCCTGTGTCCGGTCCTCGGGTGCACAGATTGTGATTTTCCCAGGTGAACAACGCCATACGGAGCCCTGCATCTTCAAGCTCATTAAAGGCCATTCTGAGCCATTAGAAAGCATTCAGCAGGGTGTGCATTCCCCCAGACTCCGGTGTCAGGGCACGGAGCCATGCCTGAAGGCCCCAGGGTGGAGACCTATGCTAAACGGGCCGAGGGAACACACCAGAAGGAGCTGATCCTTTTTCTTCAATGAGCACTGGTTGCTGTGTGGATTGATAGGAAGGCGAGGGGGCGGGGGGGGGGTTATGTGCAACAGCTTGTTGAGTTCCCTTACTTGGGGAATTCAAAAATTCATAGTAACTGTTGAATAGAGAGATGGATCAGTTTCCAAAAGAATATTTTATTTGGTCTCATTTTTTCATGCATGTAATGCCAAAAGGAAAAACAGTTTAAAGATTATTAATTATGCAGCGTCTTAATTTTCAGGCTAAATCGAGACATCTGAATGAATAGAAGATGACATAATGCTGCGGGGATTGTGATGATAGATCAGCAAAGACAAACAGTCCCCCTTGTGGACAGCAGCCAGATCCTCAAACATCAGCCGTCTATTGATTCCGCTGACTATAGAGTTGGACCGCGGAGCAGTGTGATGCCATTCAGTGCCGAGCGTTGCTAGGTAGAGTGCACTAGTCCATAGTTTGTGTCTCTGTGTGTATGTGTGTGTGTGTGTAACAGAGAGAGAGAAGGAGAATGAGCTTGGTGGAGAGGCAAGCAGAGGCAGCATCCACCGCTGATGGTTATAAATGAGAGTCATGTCAGCAAAGGGACCCCAGGCCATCTGTGATACTCACAGATGATCTCATGGTGTGTATGCCTAAAACACACACACACACACACACTCAAACACACACTCAAGTGAAAGCTATCCCCTCGGGACACCATACTGCGAAGAAGAGCAATATATACACAGATTTCCCAACTGTCTGTGACAGTGGTGCCAAGACTTCGGTAAATATGACAACCTCTTTTCTAATTTTGTCTCAGAGGATATTTTGGATATTTTTCAACCTGGGTCTTATTCTCATTGCTGTGGCCATTCTGATTATGGGTCATGCTAACTTTGCACTCACCACCTCCGTTATAGAGATTTGGGAAGACACAACTAGTTTGGTTGGCCGGCAAGTTGCTCCGATCCCTATGGAGTTATAGCTACAATTGCTAATCTAGGGAGGTGGCTTTCTGTGTTTATTTTTAATCCGACTCGGAGGAAAGAGTTTGAAGTGATTTATGTAAAATCTAAGTTTATTTGGAAAGCCTTGGGAGGCTCACCCTACTTTCCCTGAATCACGTAGTTTTGTCTGGGTCGTGTATCCTAAATCTCTACAAAAGTAAACACAGAACGCAGCCTTATGGAATAGCTGTTGTAGCTAAGAGCATAGGGATCTACTTCTGGCCGGCTAACCGAAGTGGCCACAAAGTTGCGTTTCTCGAAACTCTGCAATGGAGGTGGCGACAAGTGTAAAATTGGCATGACCCACGGTCAGAAGTTGAAAAATTGCCCTTTAACTAGTCGCTAGAAATAGAAAAGAGAGACAGAGATGGGAATACACTGAGAGAGAATGGGTTTCTACAGCCATACATGGCTCAGTTCAAAGAAGAGACTGCAAAGGAATGTGGGAAGAAGCGGGGCAGGCTTTAGCGGCGTAATGTTTCACTGATAACAGGCTCAAATTTAATGCTGAATAAGATGTTCTGTAGGATACTAGAGGAGAGGCCCAAACTTTTTCTAGGTCTCCCAAAAAACATGATCTATGTTCTCTTTAAGTCAATTAATCAGACGGCTTGCCACCCTGTTCCCTCTGGTAAGGAGAGCAGGAATAGGCAGAGAGCCTCTTCTCACGGTGAGGGCCCGAGGAAGGAGAGTCAAATATTTATAGAGCTACACACCAGGATTCATTTCTCTCTCGTGACATTCCCTAACTCCTGCTTCAGCGAATAGCGCTTTGGCAGCCATCTCCAGGTAGATAAATAGCCGAGTGTCCAATCAGATCTGAATTTATTTTAGCTCTTAGAAGTCAAATATAAACATCAACCGGCCCATATAAGAGAGGAAATCATGAATCATACCCAGAGGAGAGAAATTAAAAGTCAAAGTGACCTTTCGGGGAGCCACTGGAGAATACTGGCCATTTCCTCCAAACTACAGTAGGGTGGTTAAAAGGAAAGGCAGTTGCCAGGGTAACTTGTGGCGGTATGTTTTGGTGAAGGCCGAGACAAAGCAACACGTGACAGGCTCGCCGTCCCCCTACAGCTGTGACCTGTCTCCCACCCTGGAGAGGGACAGAAGAACAGGAAGGGAGACGAGATGGATTGAAAAAGGGAAAGAAGTGTGGAGGACAAGTGGCCCGTATGAATAAATGAAAGTGAGGAAGAAGAGGAAAAAGAAGATTGGATGTGATCAGACAGTAGTGGAAAAAAGTTAAGACGACATAACAAAAAAAAGCAAGAGAAGTAAGACATATGTCTGCGGCAACACATTTACCCACCAGCTCAATCTGTCCCGCCCACTGCTACTTCTACCCCTCCCAACAATGAGGAAACAAAGAGGTCGTAAAATAGCACAGAGTTGTAAAATACAAAGAAATATAAAAAAATGCTGTAACTGTGAGGGGGTCAAAGAAGCAATGGACCGAACTCTTGACCTCCCCTGTGTCCGAGAGCTGCCACCCAGTTAAAACAATACGCTCATAATCTCTCCCTCTCTCTCAGTGTGTGTGTGTGTCCGCTTGTCTTCTAGTGCCTATGGATTGAGATACCTCCTGGTGGGCGTCTTTTAAAAAATGTCTTCTTCATCAATAATCATGTCTCCCATCCTCCCTCCCGTCTGCTCCTCTCCTCCCCCAAACCTCCTCCATCGCAGACCCTCTCCAGCTCAACTCGAGTGGGTTTGCCTCCAACCAACAAAAGGCATCTTCTCCTCATCCTGCTCCGAGGAGACAGAGGGATGGATGAGGTGGTAGAGGAGTATCAGCTCATCCCTTTAATCCAGGGTAGACAGAGAGACTCTTCAGTGAAGAGGTGGGAAATCCACTGATCAGGGGCTTAAGATGCAAACTCTACAATAGACCTGTGGCTCTCTTTGAGGTCATCGCAGCAGGACGGGACACCAATCTCTGTCTGTGCATTGTGGAGCACACACTCTGGCTGCAACCGCAAAGCATACTTGAATCATCAAAGTGACGATGCACATTATGCAAATACGAAGATTAACATAGCAATGCTACCTATATCTTGCAACATATTCATACATGTTGTTTGTTTTTAAATACTCTGAATCATTCATTTGGACAACATCATTTTGTAAAACAATGAAGTAATATGATTATATCATCAGCATACAATTATACTAAAAGCTGATATACAATAATATGTAATTATCACCCAGCCTCAATTAACATATACTCATTTCGGTCAGTATAATGTTGTACACAAAGCACACATTATCATCATATTGTTCATAAAGTGAGTTCTTTATAACTTGTTAATGGAGTTAACAGTGTGCCATGACATGATATTAATTTTGTTGTTTTTTTGTTTTTGTATGTTTGGCTTTCATATAAAAAGGCCTGGTTCCATCTAAACTGGCTCCAGTCCTTCATATAAATAACAAATAAGTCTAAATTCCCTGTGAGAACAGGCTCACATTTGCATGAATTATGAAAAGTTAATAATTGTGTGTGCATGTCTTTGCACGAGCTACACATTGCATTTCTGCGTACGTGCACATGTGTATCAGCATGAGCATGCGTGTCACTATGTGCGTGTGTGTCATTGTGTTCCCCAGTGTGTGCGCGGAACGGCGGTGAGTGTGCGCCTGCATTCAGCATCTCCCTGCAGCTAATGAGTGGCGGCCCACCTCTCCAGCAGGCCTGGCAGTCCTTGGCTATGGGGCTGGAGCTGGCTGTTTTCTCATGGTAATCACACACTTTGTCCCGGGGTGGATAATCCTGCACTGGCATTGTCTGGGCCCCAGAGGAGAGCCCCACAAGGTCGACCCCGCTTCACAGAGAGCCACAAAGACCCAAACGCAGTAGCAGCACCCCACTCCAGGCCTACGCTCCTCAGCGCGCACCCGTACACGCCTGCAGACACACACTAAAATGCATGCTTGCACAGATATGCGCGCACACACCCGCCGGCACACACTCATTAGTTATTCTCAATTTCAACAGCGAGGCCTGGAGTCATTAAAACGAGCTGCTTGTGCAAAAGCACAGACACGCTCGGTCTCATACACGCGTGCACATGCTGTGCATATGAGCAAAAACATACATTTTAAATGCATTTACAACCGTTTTTTTGGGAAAGGTTAATTGGGATATTGCAAGCCAGCTAACATTAGCTTCACTTGTGCCACAAAGCAACACTCCCCTGCAGCAGAGTGAAAACAACTAGACAAAAATGTATCATCGGAGATCATTCTCAGCAGTATTTATATTATTATGTGAGCCATACATGCATAGTAAACCTCTCGTGGTTCCTTCAGTAACAACAGATGACTGTATGTTCAAAGTATGATTTAAAAAAAATCTAAATATATATTAAAATGATCTTCTTTGATCAAAACAAATTTTTTCTGCACTTCTTCCACCAATTGGCAGCATTCCCCTCTCTATAACCCTGATGTGTATAAATAGGCCGTATTGCTGGGAGGGGAGTAACATGTTCAGGGCTTGGCGTGGCGTCAGGGAGGATCAGCTCAGTGGAATATCTGGAGGGGCAGAGCGAGAAGATGAAGGCTGAAGCAAAGGAGAGTGGAAGACAGGCTCCCACAGGTCTCTCTTACACTCCGTCTACTCCCGAATCATTAATGAGCAGGCCTGGGAGGAACGTATTTAAACCACCACCTTGTTGATCTCTTGAAGCATTAGAGCAGCCAGTTGCACACAGCGCCCAACAGCAACTGGAGCTCGCCGGTCTGTTTCCGGGCCTTTAGCATCAGCATTAGCCTGCCAGCCATTAACTTTTGAGAAAAGTCTAATATCTGTGGTGCTTTAGAAACCCTACACAGGATAGCTCAGAATAAATGGTCGTTGCTCAACAAAAGCCTTTTTAGTAACTGCAACTTGAACTTGTCAAAGCACAAATAAGCAACATAGAAGGAAGAGCACACATATTCAAAGATATGATTTTTTTTTTTATTTCCCTGATTTCATGGTGATCAGCCTCTGCTTTTTGAAATGTTTTTATGTGGAGGAAATATCAGGGATGAGCCCAGATCTGAGGTCTATTTGAAGGAATGAATGTGTCTCACTGGGTCATTAGCCAGGGGGAGTGGAGCACTGTGGGCCAGTGTGAAGAGGCAAAGAGAGGGTTTGTAATCCTCTATGGCCAATGGGACACAGCCAAATGTCTGTCTAAGGACACACTAGGACATTTTTGTTCCACAAACAAGTGAGACACACACACACACGGCCACGCATACATACATAACCGCACACAGACGCACACAACTCTAGAAATCCCACTGCTTCCAGTCTGGTAATCCTCATTGCGTATTCTGACGGAGTTTTGCTGTGGACACCAAGTTGACAGACAGAGTTAGAGAGTAAAAGAGGGAACAGAGGGAGGGAGGAAAGGGAGAGGAAAAAAGACAAAAAAAAAAACATCCCCCTTCTCCGCTCCCCCAGCCGTCATTGGTTGATGGCACAGGGTCTTTTCTTTCCTTTTTGCTAATTGGCCACCCAGGCATTGACTCTGGCGTGAGTTCTACCCCGAAACACGTGCATGTCCCTCGGTCTCATGAAACACCCCCTGGCTATTCTCCACTCACCTTGCCATTTAAATGACTGGGGGGAAGCTTGTTACCATGGCAAATGGAAGCAACTCCCAGAGGAGATGGTGAAATAATTTTGGCATAGGTAGTAAAAATAGTCATCACTATAATTCTGTCAGCAGCCTTCACTGAAAATACCCATACAGTGCATACGGTTTTCACTTGACTGTCGGTGCGAACAAGATGATGAACGCCAGAAGTTGAGGGTTAAGCTAAGTTGCTAAATATACTTCATATTCATTTGTAATTTTAAATGTATATTATGTAACATGAAAAGGTGTATTATATTGTGCTGCACACCAATTTTCTAAAAAGGTTTTTCTATGGAGGTCTGGGATATGTGACCTCCTGAGGGTCTTCACCTTTAGAGCAAGGCATTTCCCCCAAAATTCTTTAGGGCTTGATGGACAAGGGGATGATCTCATTATTTCATTAACTTATTAGGAGCGGTGGAATTTGGTCACATCTTCCACTTATGGCCTCCCTGCTTTGGGGTGGCGAATGCAAAGGTCTGCGATAATTTCTTTAAGAAAATGAAAGAAAGAAAGACGAAGGGGGGGAGGAAGAAAGGAGAAAAAAAAAGTAATTTGATTGTCTGGAGGCTCCATATGGTTCCATGGCTTTTTGGTTCACCCTGGCTGGCTGCTAGCAGACTGAGGCCTTTCACTGTTTCAAACCGATGACAAACTTCCCTATCCTCCCTTCATCCACCTCTCAATATCCCCTCCCCATCCCCACCCTGAATCTGGTTAGGGGAATAATAGAGGAGGCAAACAATGAGGGGGCATGAGGGGGGTGTTGGATATAAGAAGGAGGGGGGTGTCAAGTGACCCGCAGAAAACACTATCAAACAAGACTGGAACTCTAAGGGGCTGACAATAGAGCGGCCTGCTCTTTTCTGTGCTACGCCACTGGTGGGGCAAGATAAGGGAATTCCTCAATACAGCAAAAAGGGAAGAATGGGGAGCACTGCTTTTGAGAGATTCAGACCTCAAATCCAAACACTCCCCCCATAGATTACAGCTTGTGTGTTTTAAAGGGTGGCTGAAATAAAGCAGCACTTTGTTGGACAAGTTAGCCTTGTTGGTGTTGATCTGCACTGCCATTGTGAGCGGTGGTTTTATGCAGTTCTATGCAGATGACGGGAGATTAGGAAAGGCCTTGACTACACAAGGCCTTTAAAGTTCTGATACAGAGATCTATCACAATAATTCAAAAGGTAACACAATGGCACTAACTGCTGCAGCTGTCTGAATTTATTGAGCCTTAAAACGCTATAGAATAAACAGCGGATTTAGCTGTTGGGCCGGGACTCCTTATCAAACCTCTCCGTGCACTCTGTTTGACTTATGTGCTCCGAGCCAGAACGTCTGCAGTGTTTGAAAACCAGAGCTATGGTAATGTAATAGATTGACTGATCTGAAAGTCAAATAGTGGGCAAGATAGTAAAGTAAGCCCTGGGCCATGTGAAAAAGGAACTTGAAGTTGTGGAGAAAGCAGCGCGTCAGAACGTTTAGATTTACACTGACGCATCGTCAAAACACTCCGCACGAAGCCTGGAGCCGTGGTACGAGCCTGGCTGCTCCACGCCAAACAAGGTGAAACATTTCACTGAGGTTTGACCATGCCAAGTAACTGTCACACACGCAAACACACGACTGTCCCACTCATACACACACACAGTGCATGAGATCCTTTTATTGTCAGAGAATAAACCACTGTCTCTCCTGGCACATCATCAGAAAGCGGGCATCATTACTACACCACAGAGAGCCACAAAGACCCAAACACAGTAGCAGCACCCCACTCCAGGCCTACGCTCCTCATTACTACAACACAGTGGTGTCTCACCCTGCCCTCTCTGCTTAGGGTGAGACTGATGGACCTGGACCTCATCCAACCAGCTGACTGACTAAAAGACTAAGGCCGCAATGCAACATCATCCGAAATGATACCAGTGCCGTGTTTCTACAGTTTACTTTGTGATTGTCACAATGAAAGATAACGTAATTGTTGCCAAGATAACTTTCCAGAGTTGTAAAAATTCAGGCTCAGAATATTTTAAACTTCTGTGCAATGTTTTGGCATCTGATAAGTAATCAAACTCATGGATCTTTTGGTCAAAGCGTCCTTCCTGGAACATATTTCCTGTCTCATTGTCAACTAAAGCAGCATGCCCCCGACCTAACTGACTGGTGGGTTGATTACCTGGCATATTGGCAGGTTGTTTAGCTGACTGGTCTGGATGAACAGGTGAGAAACTGGGCTGTTTTGTTGGTTTGTTTTAATCAACACTTTCTCAGCTCAACTCATCACATACTGCCACTTTGTCACACCCCTTGGCGTCACTTTAGGTATAGGCAGCAAAACCACTTAGTTAGGTTTAGGAAAAAACAACATGGTTGGGGTTAAAACTACTACATTTGTAAAGTGAAAATGAAACCGAACATTGTGAACATGGGACACGAACGAACAGCTGATTGTAACATGAAAGTGAAAGTTAACCCCCGGGTACACAAACAGCAGTCACCTGGATGAAAGCCTTGTGTTTGTTCGGTTGCCCGCGAATGGGTTTACATTGTAGTTAAAGGAGCAGCGTGTAGGATCTGGCGGTATCTAGCGGTGAGGGTGCAGACTGCAACCAACTGAAATTTCTCCCGTATGCCAAGCGTATAGAAGAACTACGGTGACCGACGCAAAAATGTGAAAATGCAAAAATGCGAATGCGGTATCAAACGCTGACGGATGTTACAAAGTGACAGTATTTGAGGCCCTGGGAATGAGAATGGGGTGTTTTAATGCAACGATGGATGGATGAATGACACGCTGACTTGCTGACTGACTACCCTGTTCACAGATGGTCCTCAGATTTTAGTTATACATCAAAACACCCCAGAAACCACTCTGGACATTTTTGGGAACACTACATTAATCAGAGGAGTGCTTTTCTGAACATTCATTTGAAAGCTTCTCTAAAACATGATGCTCAGGTAGTAGGGAAGGGGAATGAGAAAAAGAAGAGGGAAGAGGGAAGAGGAAAAGCCACAAAGAGAGCAGGGAAGAAATGATTATAACCAAAATTCAAAAGGGAATTATCTCTTCAGCCAGTGTTTTCCATCATTCTAATCTGCAGTATCTCTTCTGTCACTCTCTGTACTGTCTGCAAATTTCTTTCCAGTAAAAGAAAAATGTCATAACTCCTCTCACCCTGTCTCTCTGCAGATACAGGCGCTGATAAGCTAAACTGCTGTGAGATAAGAATTCCACAATTGTCTCTAATCATTCCCGATGCCAGTATATCCAGCGTGATTTTTATGCAGCTCTGATGGAAAACAAAATGCCATGAGCGAGAGCCAAAAAAATTGACCGTTAAGACATCGCTCCCTGAATGAAACCAAGCCCAATGCTTATCTCAACGTTTGGGGCAGAAGGGGCTTTACTTTGGAGCGGAGCTGCTCAAATATGCGCTATTTGCACAGCGTACAACTTCCCAGTCACTGCGGATTAGGCAAACAATACAGCTCCCCCATACTGCCCCCTCCGCCAAAAAAACCTCCACCCAAATTAGTCTTTCTTTGGCCAGTTATAAAGACCTGAGTATGAATGAGGGCCTCTGTTAGTCCAGGGAAGATAACACACACTCACTCACAGCGAGGGGGAACTAACGCTGTTTATTCTGGCCCTCCTCGACATCTGATTGGCGAGAAATGATTTATCTCGACCGACTCGCTGTCCTGATTGGCTGATAAGCATAACTGACCGGGGAATGTGTTACACCTGTCCAACTGTTTCACGGATGCTTTCATGGTGTGTGTTTATGTGTGCACAGAGGCTGCACACATACATTTATACGTGTATGTGTGTGACAGAAATGAAAAGACCTCTGCTACCTCCTGATTAGGTTTAGAGCTCAGAGAGTTTGGTCATTAAGCCATGACAACATGCCAGACTTGTACCAGACTTGCAGAAAGACAGAGGAGCCCGAGCCAAGCCACAAACACAAACACATACACAGGAGCCAAATCACCAAAGTTGAATGGCAACAACCAAAAACGCCACTCGGAGCAATTTTCCATCACTGGAGAAAAATTGTTTTGTGGTCGTCTCAGACATGAATGTACATACAAATGTTGTGCAGGCATTGGGTGCGATACATGAGTCACTGGGTTGAGGTGTTTTGATTGGCTGATTTGATTTATGGAGCTCAGACTCTATGTGCAGAGACGCCTGGAGCAAATTCCTCGCAGTCAAATAAATTGTAACATGCCCGACTATAATCGCTAAGTAGAAGAATAACATTTGCAATACTTCATCTTGTCTGAACTGAGTGATGAGAGAACCTCTTCCAATTGCACCTGTAAGGTGTCACTCAGAGTAACAGTAAAATAAACACTTGAGTAAGTGAGAGAATGACTCACACATATTCTGATGACCTGATCTGCATGGCTGCTGCTGCGTTGGCAGTTATTGGATTGTGTGTTGATATTTTCTATGTTATCAAAATGGAAACAGTTGAAATGAATGAGATAGATGACTGAATTTATCAACCATGCGGACAGGTATGAGGCACAGCCACTGCCAGGTTGGAGGGTAAACATAATGTGCATTAATTCCACCAGTTGGACACGCTGACATGAGAGAGACCTGATGCCTTCACAAATACGTAGACGCTGTGGAGTGAGGGATCGTCTGGAAGTTTTTTTTTTTTTTAAAGTGTAGGTGTGTGTATGCGTATGCGTGCGTGTGCATGTCTGAAAGAGAGAAAGGGAGCGGGTGCAAGGTAACACAGCGACACCAAGAATGTTTAATTAAATTCTGGAACAGGCTCTGGGTGCTTGTGCTCTAAATGGCCCTCCAGCTGAAAGGAAGGATTAATACGGAGCACGGACAGGCCCGCAGCTACAGCACGCTCATTACTGCAGAATGGAAAGATAAGTCAGAGAAAGGAGAAGGGGGAGACAGGGAGAGAGAGAGAGACAGACGGCGAGAGAGACACAGAGAGTAGAGGGACAGTTGAAATGTAAAACAGAGAGATGGTGTGAATTTGACTAAAGAGGTGTATATGTATAAGGGACTGCCAGGCTGCGAGAGGAGAGGGTGGGTACCAACGGTCAGTGACTAGAGCAAGGAGTGGAAATAGGCAAGAAATTCTCACAGGACATGTGTAATAACCCATAAAAATAAATATATACCACGCATATCACACTCACAAGACTACAGACTAGCTTTCTGATTCAACCAAGCATACCCAAAGTGGTATGCACGCTTCCTGTGCAACGATCACTGTCTCCTTGAAATTCTGTTTATATATTACTTTTTGTATTTCCAATAATGTTTTAAAGGTACAATGTGTAGGATTTGGCGACATCTAGTGGTGTGGTTACAGATTGCAACCACCTGAGTACCCTTCCGCTCACTCTTTCCTTTTCCAGACTGCGGTAACGTGAGCCGCAGAGTGCAAAACCGTTGTAACACCGTTCACCTCACTCAGAGGCCATCCTTACCACAATAACATTAATTTAGACGGCGGCTGGTGGTACCACGGTTTTGCAATCTGCGGCTCATGTTACCTCAGTTTCACAAGCGTATCAGAGAAATAGGGTGGCCTTCAGGTAACGGTAAAAGGCGAAAGACTCTCTCGAGAGCCAGTGTTTGGTTTTTCTGTTCTGTGCTACTGTAGAAACATGGCGGAGCAACATGATGGACTCCGTGAAGAGGACCCGCTGCATTTGCAGATATGAAGGGCTCATTCTAAGCTACTGAAAACACAATGATTCTTAGTTTCAGGTGATTATACACTAATGAAAACATAGTTATGAATATTATATTCAATTTCTGCTAATAGATCCCCCGAAATGCTACACATTGTTCCTTTAAGGGAAAACGTAATCGATGCCTGGATGATGTTCCCTTACAATGATTTTTCTTATGTGGGAATTGCTACATTTATGTATTGTGCGTTAGTTGTAAAGAGGTGGTTGTGTTGGACGGTGGACCGATAAAGCGCATGACTTTGACAAAGAAGACCAACATTTGCTCCCTGACTCCTGCATGTGGTTACAAGGCAACAAAGCATTTTGGTTAAGGGAAAGTATGTGGTTTCTGTACAAAGCCAAGGGCACCCCAGTAGCTTAGTGGTTAAGCGCATACCACATACTGCAATGTACCTGGTTCAATTCCAGCAGGGGACCTTTGTTGTATGTCATACCCCTCTTTCTCCCCTTGTTTACTGTCTGCCTCACTACTGTCATCTCTCCAATAAAGGCAAAAATGCCCCAAAAAATATCTTAAAAGAAATAGACATCATGTCTCAGGCTTCAAGTCACTATTAACTTTCTCATTATTCAACAAAGACCGCAATTTTATCCTACCTTAAGTGCCTTGAGTGCCAAAATATGAAAAATGGTTCATTGTACTTTATTTGTTACAAGAAATATTGTATGTCAAGAGAGAATATTATATGGAAAGCAAGGTATCATGGAACATTTTATTTTACATTTACATTCATTATCAACAATTTGAGACTTGGCAGATACGTTCATTAACAATGTTTCCTCACTACATTGATAGAAAACATAATTCAGGCGACATTACGTTTCTTACAAATCACATTTGCATTTGCAAATTAGCTGCATATAAATGTAAGCCTGTAAGACAAGATGGGCAATGGGGGTTATTTCTGACATTTCGAGTGTGCTCACTTTCACTTCAAACCGATCTCATGGGAAGGCGTATAAATAGCACGACATTACATGGACATTCCACATATCATAAGAATACATTCACATAAGCCTCTTTTTGCATGTCATTTGTACGCCATGCAACAAAACTACGGTAACGGCTGCAGTTACTTTTAGGCACCAAAACCGCATAGTTAGGTTTAGGAAAAAGGTTATGGTTGGACTTAAAATAAGTACGTAAACTAAGTCAAATACATACTTAAACAATGCAACAGGTGTATGGAAAACATGTGACAAACATCACTAAAAAGCATGTCACTAACGTAACTTCAAAACAACATTTTGGGACACAAACACCTGTCTTGAACACCGTTCACCTGGTTTAAAGTCCTGTGTTGGACCCATCCACCACCCCTCCTGCCCATTATATGCAATCTTTCTCACTTTTTATTTTGCATCACTAGCTCAGAGCATAGTATATTTACGCAGATGCATTTACATTGCAGTCAGTACAGACTACATGGCGTACAAATGACAAATGTCAAAAGCAAGAACTGTGTCCTTATTGCACACAAAACGACTGAATGATGACTGTGTCATTCATACGCCATTTAGTGCGACTGGGCTTTTACATCAAAAGAAGTTCCATCAGATTTTGTTGTAGTGATGTCATCACGTTTCCAGTTTTCAGCAATTACTTTGGTGTGTACAACATTATCATAGCCAATAAAAATAAAAGGTAAAAACTACACAAATATATGATCCAAATTATAATAGAAATTATCCTTCAATATCATCTGTGTATTTGATTTAAAGGCGCCTTTTCTTTCCGACCAATAAGTGCAAATTCTCACAGACGACAGGTTATAATATGAAAGGAGACAAGTGACATTAAGATGATAGAATAATCAGATGGGATCCAAGAAGAGAGCAGAGGAACACAGAAGGAGGAAAAGACTGAACATTTTGCCATCACTTTACAATATGGGCGTTTTTGAGAGTGGGCCGTGGCGTGGCCGGTGCTACAAGGATTAGCGCTCTTCAGCTCAGACATGCAGACAGGCTCTCTCCAGGGCGTCTGAACAACTGGGCAGAGCAGGGTTCGACCCCAAGCCAAGCCCCTTGAGCCACGGCCATGTCCAGATTATAGCCACAGCCAATCTAACTGTGCTCAGTGTCAACAGCTCACACACTGGATTCACAGGGGGGCAGTTTGCTCAACTTACAGGCAATACCCTCAGACGTCCTGTTGACCTGGCTGCTCCAGCTGGCAAAAGCCAAATACACACATTTACACTCTCGCCCGCAAACACCACTTCATTAAGCTTCTTGAAACACCGACTGCGGTGGAAGCGGTTTGTTGAGGAAGCGCAACGTAAATAAAAACACACATGTGCTTCTAGTCCATTCAACTACTACTGGGATTTCCGTAAGACTTTAGTAAACTTACGCAAGGAACGTTATGTACACACTGATAAATGTAAGTGTTACACAAATACCATCCTTGTTAACTGACAAATGTAATTGTAGGAATGCGATGGCGGCGAGTATGTGAAAGTATGTTTGAGTGAGATCAACATTCCTGCGCAGAGCAGAGTGCAATGTCAACAGGCAGGGGTAATTTGATTAAGTGGCTGCTTTGCTGTTTTTGCACTTAGACAAGTAAACCAAATGAAGCTCCATTCACAGGTTAATTCTTCCCTCCAATAATGCATGGAATTTAAAATGGCAGAGACAGGAAGCAAAACATAGGGATTGAAGATAGCAACTCAGAGGTTTATGTTATAATCTACTGTTAATATTCAGTTTATAAGATAAAATAAAAAATTGGATGAAATTAGATATCAAAAAAATAATAGAAATGTATAAAATTGTCTATCTCTTTAACCTACCCCAGCCATAACACTGCTAACATGTATAGACGGATGTTAATGCAGAGATCCAGCTAGTCCAACCCAAAAATGTACAACATAAACTATTCCTAAACAGAGACTGTAGGTGATGGATGTCTCTGGACACTATGTGTTCTTGTTTCATTTCCTGAACTCGCGGTTCTGTTCCTTATCCACTTATTTTGGAAAGCAGTGTTGAATCTAAGCTTGGCATCAGACGTCCATATCCCCCTTTCTCCATATACATGTGTTATTGGAGATTTATATCCTGTACATACTATTTTTCTGATTGAAAAACTAGCAAGCAGACCTTGATTTAAGGTTGATTTTTTGCTTTTGTTGCTGTTGTTTTGTCAAACCTGTCTCCAAGAATTATTGTGTTTCTTCACTTACATTAACAGCAATAAATGAAGGTCAAGTGTCTTTACTGTTCAAGTGAAAATTCAGTCATACACGTATCACTCCACTGACATACTACTTAACCTTCCGATACAGTATTTTCTTTTCTACGTAAGTATGAGAATAATGTATTCTTTTTCCAATTACATAACAAGAATAAATCTTAACACTGTTCTTCAATGCTTTGGTATGGTTAACAAGTTTATTTTTCAATTTTTTCAAAAAAAACCAACAAGTCCTCATCACTAAATGGTAATAGATTGTTCTGTGCACTTCAAAAACTACTCATATGGGCATTTTGTGATGTACTGCTCCTGTGGTTAAGGTACTAAAACTATTCGATAACCTGAAAGTTAAGAACAGATTGCCGTCGGGTTAAAATATACAAACATCAACTGTTAGGAAGGCACGACGTGAACCACAGTCTCTTTTGTCAAAGTCTCTTTGTACACCCAACCCTCCAACTCAGCTAATAATGGCAACATCAGATCGCTAGCCCTTTAGTGATCAAAGGATGACGCTCACCATAAAGTCTGTGTATCAAAGTAAAACAATTTTTCTCTCACACTTAGCAATAAGCAATTAGAAATCAATCAATTCACGTTCAAACCGGACAGATATATTAAAAAAAACACAGGAAATTAGAAGCGGGGCCGTGTCGAAGTTTATCTCCAGACAGTTAATATTGACTTCTATTAGACAGACAGACAGAGAGGTCTGAACGGCACGTCTCTTCCCAATCACTCCTGGCTTTGTGATAGCTGTGAAGGTAAAGGCCTGCCTGTGAAACCCCTTATCTTTATTTATCTAGCTGCACATCGGCAGCATCTGAATCATACCTTTGATAGTTGTGGCGTGTAAGTGTGACATGACTGAGCAGATAGGCTGCAAGTGAACTTGTGTTCAAGTTCAAGGAAAAGTCTTATGTGGATGAAAAAGATAATTCTGCATTGTATCACCTGTTCTGGGTGACTGTTGGCTCTGAAATTCATGTTGTTTTGATAGCCGGTGGTAAAAAACAAGAAAATGTACAAAGCAAAACAGCTCCTATTCACATTTTGTTTCCCAGTCGGAGTCCCAAGCCCAACATGTGTGTGTGTGTGCGCTCATCTCCATGTATGTAAGCCTTTTAAGAATGAATGTAAGCACCCAAGAGTGTGTGTGTGTGTGTGTGTGTGTGTGTGTGTGTGTGTGTGTGTGTGTGTCTCTTGGAGTTGCCTGTGGGATTTAGATCCAAATGAGTTGAGTGTTGGTGCATAATGAGTAACACACAAACCCTCATCTCCAACAATAACCCCCTACACACACATCCATTCTCTTAAGAAAAACACCCAACCCTCACACACACCACCACCACCACCCTACACCTCCTCCCTCTCTGCTGACATTTCAAGGCTGTGTTGGGAGCCAGAGGAGGAACTTCTTCATTTGGAGTGTGGAACAATGTGGCAGGCCGGTTGGCTTTGTGCTCCTGACATCCCGCCGAGGCACAATATGGCCCCGTCAGGGATCAGTGGGAATACACAATGCCCATTACCCACGGGGCCGTGCGGAGGCCTCAGGGGGCAGGGCAGGGATGGGCCGTTTCCAGACTACGGGGTGTCTAGGCCACAGTGAAAGAGAGAGATGGAAGGAGGAAAGAAAGATCAGAGAGGGAGATAGAGAGACAGAAGATTAAAAGATAAAAGACGATGGGATGGGAATAAAAGAGGAACGCCGAAATAAAAGTAGGAGAAAGAGGAGGGAAAGTGGAGGATGAAGAACTACAAACCGGGTAAGGGTTATGAGAAAGAGCCGAGCTGGGGCGTGATAGCGAAGGACCAAAAAGAAGGAGGATACAAAAGAAAAGGGGCATTGAAAAGAGAATAACAGGGAGCAGGTCCTCTGCCAGAGATGGGGGCAATGAAAGCGAGCAGACACTCTGCCTGGGGGTGCATCTCCCTGGGGATACACAGAGAGGAGAGGGTGAGGGTGAGGGGGGGTCGGTTTATCTTGGGAGCTGAACTTGGTTGCTTGATCACACCCAGCATAAAGGCAGCCTTGACAAACGGGCCAAGGAAGAGATGCATTTCCACTCTTTCTGACTGGCTGCTTTGACCCCGGGCTCTGTGAGGGGGAACGCAGTGGGTGGACAGGCACTGGGGGTGGACGTCAGGGGCCACAGGACCAGAGGTGGCGACCAGGGGCCACAAAGGGGGCACCTAGCAGGACAGAGGGAAAGATAGAGAGGGTGGACGTGGGTCAACGAGCTAGCTGAACTTAACCATCAGTCTCCCATGAGAATCTATGCCCTCTGTCACTTCTGTCCACCTTTCAGAGAGCACTAAACCAGTTAGCTGGGCAAACAATCTGTGATCTCGAGTCGGGTGTCCTACCTTTTAAACGAGCAAGGAGGGTGGGAAAGTGTTGCAAAAAGGGATACCATGACCTCTGTGTTGAAACATTAGATTATCCCAAAGCCAACCAGCCCCATTTAGACGCTACCTGTGATTTTCATCTCACTTTAATTTCACATGAAAGACCGCAGGGCGCGCACGATCTGAGCCGCTCCTGTATAGCTCCTGACCAAACGTTTGCTCTCACCTCAGTTAGGGGTCAGTACAAGTCTGATTAAATGGGTCAGTGCTCACCTATTTTCAGCCCTCGCTGACAGGGAGATGCATTAGTAATCTGGGAGTACATCCCTGGAAAGAAGGGAAAAAAAGATAAAACTGCTGTGCCGGTGGGTTTGCTTGTGCCCCAGGAAGTTTCTCCACAAACCTCCCAATGGTACATCTTTCCTGTGATAGAGGTGCTCTTATCTATATACAGCCTGCTCTGGCAGAAATTAAGTGAATTTCAGCCTCGCTGTGGTTTATAAACCCTGCACTCATTTAGGGTTGTGCACAGAATCCGTTCGAATGCCCCCCTTTTTTCTCATAGCGGCCAGCTAAAAATTGCCAGATGGCTCTCTATCTATCGCTACCCCTCACTTTTATTGTCTCACAGTCTGTTTCTGCAAATGCACACCATTGTTTTCTCTCCATGTCTCTGTCTTGCACACACATAAAGTGTTGTGCAAATAATCTCATATGAATGCATCACAGACAATTTGGTTCACACGGGGTCAGAAGATGGAGGCAGTTATCTAGACGTCCAGTAATGTAGAGCTGCACCGTTAATGTACAATGTACAAAAACTACACAAAGGCTGACATGGAGCTCCGGAGGAAATATGTGACAGCGCACAGTATGCAACCCAAAACAACAAGCGGTGCTCTTGTTATGCGTTCCCTGGTGAAATCCCTTCACTGGCTTTCTCCTCCGTCTCACCCTCCTATCTGTGCAATAGGCTCCACCCTAGGTGCTGCCACAGGTTTATTTAGAGCTGGGGGCATGTCCACACTGCACAGCTTGTCTGAATGGAGACTCACAACATGTGGCGCCCCCCTCCCAACACTCACCATCTGGTCTGGTCCTCTTCGCGGTATGAGAGCCACGCACAGCAACCCGCTAGGGACTGCACAGATGTGTGATCAAAATATTCCCATGCTCGTGCACATATGGAGACGCTGTGATTTTTTGGGGGGGGAAGTTGGCACTAAAAAGCCCAGCCCCTTTTTGCTGTTGTGAAGTTTCTATTTGTATCAGCATTGTGTTTAATACTTGATATTAATGTAATGAAGTATTTTGCAAAACAGCAAAAGATGACACTTTTTGAACATATTGGATAGTTGGGTTTGGGTCTGCTAAGACGTCAGAGTAGACAGCCTGTTCTTCAACAAGAGCTGAATGCCCATAAGCATGTTGACCTTTCGGGGTCAGAAATCATTGTGTCCTCTCCTTCCACTGTGTGGTCTCTGGTGTATAATTGACATTTAATGAAGGCCTCCGTTTGCGTGGGGCCATAATGGCACTGGGTAAAAGAATGGAGGCAGGGAGACGGGGGGTGAAATAGAGGGATAGGGAGAAATATGGGGAAACCTGTTGATAATGGAATGGTACAAAGTTGATAGGCAGGGTGAGCAACGCTGGGGAGAAAGGGGTGTAAAGACAAAACAAGGCTATATGAAGAGATGGATGGAGGAGAGGGGGCACATGGGATACATGGGAGCAAGGAAAGAGAGCCCAGTAACAGACGTATGAAGACAACAGCCTGTTGTCTGGCTGCCAGCCCCATCTGTCTACTTTCACATCACCTCAATCAACCGCAGAGAGCAAGAGGGAAAGTGAGAGGGATGGAGAGAGAGAAAATGGACACGCTAATGCGCCTCATGTTGACACCATGCCCCGATATGTCAGCTTAATAGCATACCGCCGCACGAGAGGAGCACACAAGTGATCCGTTTGAATATGACGATGATGAATCACTGTTATATTACCTGCGCTACGGTAATTATATTCTTCTCGGGGCACGTCTGGGTTCAAGAGCATCTCTTAATGTGTGTAATCATCTGTCACAGTCTGCGTCTTACACATCCTCCTTAATGACTGGATCAAAGTGGCTCAATCTATTCACCGACCAAACAGCCGAGGAGCATCTACCGTAATGAAAAGGTGTGTGTGTTCTCCTTTCCCGTCATCTCATTTGCCTACCTCTTAGAAATGTTGTGTTTCTAAGGAGTGGCTGTTTTTTTTATCTTCTTCAAACCAACTGAAGTTGGCCGGGTATCAAAGTTTCCTGTTGGGGGAAAACCACACTGAATCACAATGGTCCACAAAATGTGGAAAGTAAACAACTACGTGGTTAGAGATTAGCCATTGTGGTGTGTGACTTATTAATGCTGCAGTAAAAACGGTTTTGCCTGAGGTCAGACACCACGGCCTCACGAATGCAACGGAAACCAGAGATAAGAAGCAACGGGAAAAGTTAATACGGCACGTGGAGTGGAGGGGAAACCCAGAAAATATCTTCAACAGTAAACATGTTATTTTCTCTTATGACACTGTTGGATGATGAGAACCAACCTGTTAGCTCTGTTGCTACACTTTTAGTTGTTTCCCATGACCAGTCCAGCTTGCCCAGGGCCAACACATTGCCATAAATCACATTTCAACTAAAGCCCACTTAATAATTGAAAAACTCTGTGATGAAGTTCTGTTTACTTGAGAGAATTCCTCTATAATGTGTTGCCTTACATGCTGAAAATATAGCTGAGGTAGTGTTAGAACAATTTATAACTATGTGGAAAAATTCTAAGTGTACCTTATGCATTTATTTGCACTCTCAGTAATCATTTATAGAAATATCTGGATCCATTTGACACACTTAACACATCTGGGGATCATATTTTCACAGAGATTACAAACATGTTCAAGTCTGAAAACCCTCTGTGACAAAAGAGCAGGGTGGGTACACCAGAGGACTAAGGTAGTCATTCAAAAGAACCATTCATTAGAGGAATTAAATAACTACAATGTACAGCACAGCCATGAATGACACTTGAAGGTGCAGGTACATAAAAGACAGAATAAGACAGCATGTGTTGCTTTCAGAGTCCCCTAACTTTGGAATACTTGTTTGTTGTTTTTACATTGTAGAAAAGTCACTTTAATAGACTTCCTGTCAGCTTTTAAGCATATATTATGCAAGTATGAATACCTGAATTGTATCTGTGCATCCGTAACAGAAAGTCTATCAAAACGCTGTTTAATAGCCAATGTACCTGTGTTTTTGGTGAGACATCATTATCATCTATCACAGCAACCCAGTCTCATGGGTTGCTGTGATAGATGATAATGATGCCTCATAGCACGACATTACACAGTCATTCTGTTTGTCATGAGGACGCATTTTAGTTTTTTCGCATGTCATTTGTACACTACGCAGTAAAACTATGGTAATGTCCGCAGTTAGATTGAGACAACAACCATTCACATAGGTTTAGGTAACAAAACCACTTAGTTAGAATTAGGAAAAACGTCATGGTTGGACTTAAATAAGTATGTAAACTAAGTAAAATACGTACGGAAACAACGTAAAAGAAGTACAAAAAACATGACAAACGTCACTAAAAACACGTGACAAAAAGTCATTAACATAACTTACAAAACAAAACACTTGTCTATTAAAGTCGTGCGTTTATCGAACCCATCCACCACCTCCCCCGCCCACCATAAGCGGTCTTTCTCTCTTTTTATTCTACGTCATTAGCTCTGAGCGTGGCATATTTATGAACATGCGTTTACATTGGACTCAGTACAGACTACATGGCGTACAAATGACACACCAAAAGCAAGAAAGGCATTCGTATGGCACACTAAATGCCTTGCGCATTATCGTGGCATTGATACGCCTTCTCGTGCGAACGGGCTGACCACAGAACTGCTGTGAGAAAAGAGAACGAACATTTTAGAGTGGACACCTTTAACATATAAACAGGGTTACATACCCAATACCTACGATTACATATACTGTAGGGTTAAACCCCATAATACTGTGACCTCTCCAAAGGCCATATAATAGTGATTATTATTAGTAATTATCTATTAATTATCTATTAATTAGCCAGTAATCTATAGTTGCACTATTGTTTTCCATGTGATATGTGTTTTGTCCCATCATAATTACGTCACTGTACCCCATAATTCATTTATAACATCCTTATAATTACATCAATTGTCACCTTATGGGCCTTTTTCAGAATAGACATTTTGACTTGTCATAAAAGGAAAAGCACAGGTATCACTAATGAACGACGGCTCTGTTCCTACTGTGACATGCCACAATGTCTGCTGTGAAAAAAGGCCAATCATTCCTTCTTTTGATTCGTAACTAAATCGCTGTATCCATAATTTCCATTTACTTATCTGTAATTGGAAACATTGTCAGATCATCATGAATTTATAAGTTAAAAGACAAAATTGGCACCTCTTCATTGTGACACTTCTTTTCTTATGCTCCAGTAACTAATAAGTGACTCTTTAATCTAAAGCATTCCCCAGATGAGATTTTGCAATGACACAGTTGGACGGCTTCTTTTTTTGTTTTTTTGTTTTTTACAGTGTCTTGTCTTCATTATGGGGTATTAATGGATGGGGATAGAGAGCAAGCAAGCAAGCATTCAGCTATTTCTTGTTAGAGTATATTGAGCAATATTTCAAAGAGTACATGTTTTCCAAACTCTTTTACTTTACTTTTTTTTTTTTTTTTTTCGGAGAAAGCAACCTTGCAGAGTGCAAGGCAGGCAAAAAACTATTAAAACCTCCCTTTCTCTGGGGTTTAAAAGCACTCTAAAATAGAGAGCTGTGCGGCAGATTTGCCCCTCAGGGAGCAGCTCACAAAGACCGTTCTTCCCCAACAAACTTTACTGAGCTCATTCTCACAGCTCTGTGATCTATGTGCAAAATTATACATTACTGCTGTCTGTCATTCAAATCACAATGTCACCTTTATAGCAAAATTGACTTAAAGGCTCCCTGCACACAACACAGAGACTAAACTATTACACTTGAGATATTCTGACCAGATGAGTGGCTACACGGATGAATGTCATTTTTTTGCAGAAAAGCACAAAAATCTAAATCAGCCACAAATCTGATTGTCTGTCTCATCTGGCTATTTAATCATACCAAGATGGCACTATGCCATGGGATACAGGAAATGTGAATGAGCGGACAGAGGGGTGACTCATAGAGCAGAATGGCCTGTTTGTCAAGTTCAGGTGCAGAAAATAAGCAAGACTTAGGTCTAATGTTTTTCTTTCTGGAGGTTATGCAGGATACTCTGTCCTCTTATACATTTGCATAAGAGCTCATCATGTCTATCTCATTCACACACACACATTCACGCACACAAAGAGCACGGCTTAAACCTTCTTTGTACCTGTCATCATCCCTCCTCCTGACACGTTGTTCCTCTTTGTAACGGCCTCCCATTCCTTCAGTACCTGTAACCACACACTTAAAGCTGTTAACGGTGGCTGTAGTACGTGTGTGTGTGTGTTGTTGTGCGCACATGCACGTGTTTAACGTAAACAGACTTGGAGACATCCAACTGTCAACACAAAATATACCCCTTGACACAGGGAGGCAAACAGTAAATGAATGCACCCTCTGTAAAAGGGTGTGTAGCTATGTGTGTGGACTTTTCCACACTGTCTTGGAGATTGGCATGTAAGAAGCTAATGGCTTGTAACAGGGTGTCAGGTTTATCAGGCCCACAGCTATTCTCACCATAATGAGAAACCATTAGCTAAACCACCGGGAAGACACTTCCAGAGACTCCAACTCCTCACTGTGCTCCTAAATACAGAAAAAGTAAAGGTGACTGAGTAAAGACTGATGTTTGCTGCTGTAGTTGGTCTTCACCTACACACACAAACAGACACACACGAAGTCGGGGCTGTGCGTTTGGCCTGTCACTAGCTATCAGGTGTTCACACATGTGGAGGTGGAGGGAAGAGCCGTGTGCATACCTGGCCCTCTCCCCTGCAGGTTACCTGTCAATCACAGCATGTCACGGCTCACAGAGGCTGCCCTCAACACAGGGATTAGTGCTCACACAGGACTAATAGTCTCAGTCACTACGGTCACATGTAACTGCAGTCGGTAGTTGTCTAAACAATTAGATTTATAATATAAATCGGTTAAAATGTATTATTTTGCAAATCTCTTTCTATTTAATGCAAGTTTGTTTGAACTCTGTATTTTTTAATTTTATTTTTGCTGTTTCCTTTTTTTAGTTTATTATTTTTTTAATTCATAAATATTGCAATCGTATTTTAAACACAGCCACTAATAAAGTGAAAGTAATAATATCAATTAAAATGTGGTTGCTCTTTTTTTGAACTGCATGTTTCCACCATGTATCAATATGAGCCCAACCTACAGTATTTCCTTGACCCTTGACGTTTTGTTATTGTGGTTAAATAAATGTAATTTATGTTGCCGTTAGATTGCTGCTAAACCGCTCCGTTAATGCCAAGCCCCCAGGAAGTGTGCCGGGCTTTGATGCAAATTTTCATAGTGGCCAAACGGCGGTACTACAACCGTCACGTGATGCCATTGGGCCAAAAAAGACTTTTTCCCACAGACTTACATTGGGGAAAAAAACATCTGTAACTCAGCAGATAATTTTTTTTAGATAAATCAACTCCCCAGTACGAACACTTGAATAGCTCTTATATAAATCATTAGGTCCTAAAGGGGAGTTGAAGGCTGGACCACGGGCTGGGAGGCGGAGTTAAAGGAAATGCTACTGCGCCTGCTCTATGGGCCCAATGGATGCGGACGATCACCGGAAGATCCAGGTATTATCATTCGGCAGTCGGACCATTTTGGCTTCATGCGCCACTGAGCAACTTGCATAGGAATGAACGTGAGCCTGCCTACAATGCTGTATCCAGTTCTCTTTATACATCCGTGGTTAATACAGGTGCAGGCCACCTTTGTGTGCAGCAAGTGGGAGAGAAAATGTTGTTTTTGAAACCAACAAATATGGATTGAAGCAGAATATTTTGCTAGATTAAAAAACATCTTGTAAATTTTGGAATTGATGTATCTTCGTAGGGAACCAACGGCTTTAGGGGATATTTTAGAATGATCTCAGCTGATTGAGTAATTTTTCTACATTTATCTAAACGAAGATAATATTTCAGGACTGATATAAAAAGTAACAATTGACTTTAAGATGGCCATTTTTGGAGTTTCATTTGTTTTTCTCAATAGTCATAGAGGGAAAATAAGCATCGATAAATCATTTCCAGTATTGTATTATGCAAATTTAAAGCACAAGAAATTAAAACAATATTGTCTGTTAAACGGAGGTTGTGTCTACCATCGATTTTGCATTTTCAGTTAAAGTTCACACGTGGCCCGGGGCTAGCCAGCGAGAGAAAGTTGAAAGTTCAGAGATGTAAAGAAGACGACACTGTTATCTGTCATATTTCCACACTGAGGCATACTTCACCTTTGAGAGATGTTTGGTGGGAAAAAACAGGAACAACTGCCCGGAGGGTCACTTAACTTCCTCACAACTGCCTTCTCGTTTTTCCTCTCACCTTTCATCCTCAGCCAAACAGTCAAATAGTCATAAATCCAGGGGACAGAACACCTGATAGCAAACACAAATATACATTTGGTAGTTATAGTTACAGTAATATTGCATCATATGGTGTCCCAGCTGTTAAATAGTCCCTGGATGGACGGAGTGAAAATCACCACAGTCCTGAGTCATTTCTTGAACTCTGCCCTTTGGATATTTTACTATAATAAAGATCTTACAATTACAGTTATGTGTGCTTAGTTATGTGAGAGAAAGGCATGTTTGTTTACTGTAATTAAAACTTAAATGTAATTGTTACCAATTTACAGTAATGTGCTGCCAAAATAATAATATAATAATAATAATAATAGGTAACCTGATTAATCATAAGACATGGTTGCAAACAAGACCAGTGAGAATGAGGATTAAAAATGTTATCTTAGTTTTATTTGTTCAGTACTCATCCGCTCTATATCTGTCTCTCTGTCTGCCTGTCCCACACACACACAACAGTAGCAACCTGGAGGCTACGTTTCTTTAACGGAGTGTGTGTGTGTGTGCGTGCGCGCGCGCGCGCGTGTGTGTGTGTGTGTGTGTGTGTGTGTCACTTTATCTCTGCTTGACAGGTAGACAGAGAGAGAGTAACTCCTTACCTCTTATCAGACTTGGCATCTTCTCATGAACCATAAATTAAAGGGCACTTACTAAAGGAAACTCACACACAATATATGTGCATACAGTATATACGGTACTATATACATTATATATACATATATACAATATGTATGTATATATATATATATATATATATATATATATATACTATATATATACTGTATGTATATATATATATATGCACATGTATACTGCCAGTATCAATATGAAACAATGATGGCTATCTTGTTCTATTGTCTAACTGTCTGTTACTCAGTCTCAACCTGCCCACTGACTTGTTGTGTGAGGAAAGAGAAAGACAGAGAAAAGAAAAGAGAGAGAAAAAAAAGGAATTTATTTAAATGAATTAAAGAAATATTTTTTCATAATTAAAAAAAAATAAAATAATAATCTAGATAAATTTTTTCTTTATGCAATGCGTACTTGCACTTACACATGTGCGTGAACAGGGTGGGGGTACCCAGCAGCATCAGGGACAGCCAGCAGCCATTTCTTGTGCTTGACAGAGCTGTCAGAATGCATCGGCTCGTCTCCCTCTCTTTCAGGAGAGCAGGGCATGCATTCCTCCATCAGAGGATGGAGGGATGAGACCTGGGAGGTGTCTCCATCCATAAGGACAGACATATCCGCACAAAGAAAGGTAACGGCAGACTTGTAAACATACAGAATGTGACAGTACGAGTCAGCAGAGTGGGACATGGGCTGAGGCCCCCGTGAGCCATCCCCTCCTGCTAATGCACCTCAGTGTTGGACGCCAAGGCAGAACCTGGTGGACACAACTGGACATTTAACCTAACCAGACTGAAAGTTTGAATAAGAAGTCGTTCTAAACAATGACAGTAAAAAAAAATATATTGTTCATGCTTTATGTTCCCCCCTCAACTTTCTGCTGACACTGACACACATGCTCACAGAGTCGAATCCATCCTTGCTCCAGGCTACTTTCATTCTCTGCTGTGTGCTGAGACGTGAGCAGACCTGCCCATCACATCCCACGCCAAATTATAGCAAGAGAATTCCCTTAACCGCCAACGGACTTCTAATATGAGTTTTTGTGTGTGAATATATAGTACATTATATGTATGTATTGAGCAATAATATGTTTTATATATATATATAAACAGCATTTTATGCCTTTCACTCCTATCTCAGCTACTAATACATTATATAACTGCAAATGAACCTAGTGCCAAAGGGTCAAGTTCATAAATCATGCCTCACAACTATCATAATACATTCCTTGAAGTTCAATGCTATTCCATACCTGTGATATAAAAAAAAACCTCATAACTCATAATGATGACTATTTGATTAAATGCCAACTGAAGAATTGTGAGACGACGTACTGATCCCAAGAAAAGCAGCACCGGTTGAATTACAAATTATAGCAAATTGAAGAGAATTGTCTCCCCCATTCTCCTCAGTCAGGATGTTACGGAACAGTGAAGTGGAAAAGCAAAGTCATTGCTGAAAACTTCTTTAGTCACCAGGCTGGAATCGCCATCACCGGCGTGTCACAACAACAAAGCGCCGGTATCTGTCTCCGTCTTCATGCTTGGTGTAAATATAAACACTGGCAGTGGCTGCCTTTACAGCTCCAGTGTTGTGTGTGTGTTTGGAAGCTTCACACTTGGAGGGACGGAGCGGTTGGCTTCTACGCTTTGATTGTCTGCTGCCAACGCCTTGTCTGTTTGTGTACTGTACAGCGAGATAAGCAAAACCCAAAACACAGTAAACGTTCAGCGTGCTCCAACGCTCATCCTTCTCTTCGGAATGCCGCTGAGCTCCTCCGAAGGCAATCAGCTCTGAATCAAGGAGGAGTTGTTTAACAGCACACAGTTGTTTGATCCAACTGCAATATAATCTGTCCAGGTGATGTCATCGAAGCCCGTTGGGTAGGTTTTGACAGGATCAGTCAGGAGTGTCTCGTGTCTAGTGGCAGCCAATCAAGCGTCCAATGCTGGGAAGCAAGGTGATCCCTCGCGATAAAAACGCCCCTATGGACATGTACCATTACAGTAGTTACCCTTAGCGTCACTTTAGGATTAGGCAACAAAACCACTATAGTTAGGTTTAGGAAAGTAATACATTGTTGGGCTTAAAACTACTACGTTTGTACAGTGAAAATGACACTGAATGTTGTGAATACGGGACACAAACAAACAGCTGATTGTAACATGACGCACGGGACAGGAACAGCGGTCTCCTGGATGAACGCCTCGTGTTTGTTGGACCAATCCTCCCCTCTCTCTGTGTGTCTTTTTTCCTCTTTAAATAACGTCAACACACTCCCGGTGTACTGTCTCGGAGCGTTTACTGTTGCCATGGATGGGTTTACATTATAGTTAATAGAACGCCCGGTGCGTTTCATACCGGCGCTAAAGGGTGCCGGTATCGAATGCCGACGGCCATGACAAAACCTCAGTATTTGACGCCCTGAGAATGAGAACGGGTTGTCACTACACCACCGAGCTTCTAGCCATATATCTCGTGAAGATGTGCGGGGGAAATTTGCTATGCCATGACCAGACCTTTAGACTGTACGGGGACGTACAATAATGGGAATGTACATGAAATTATCTTCTGATTTGTAGAATACAGTTTTTTTTACGTTTTAGCCAACATGAATCTAAAAAAATGTAAATTTCATGAAAACAAGGTCTTTATGACATTGAATAAAACATTTTTTATTTACATTAGTAGCTATGATGATCATTGCCTGGAGGTAATAGATGAACAACTTTTTGATTTACTGCCCCATCAAAATCTATATGCAGTAACGAGGAGCGGAGAAGCCAAGAGCCTCTAAATCATCTCAATCTTTCCAACATAAACACAGCCACACCCCCCCCCCACACACATGCTACCAAATCCAAGCACACACACAAATGTATGGGCACATACTCTCACATAAAATGCACAGCACAATCCTGTTTCTTCTTTCTTTTTTGATCAGCCTTTTTAATTGTGCGTCCCTGCATCTCGCGTGGTGTATTTACAGAAAGCGTAACAAGGCCATTGGAGCCAATTATACAAAGAGCGGTCTCCAAACCCCATCGTCCAGGCGGAGGAATCACAGAAATATTTATCCTGTTTAAAAGTTTAGGAAGGAGAGAAAGGGCCTTGGCACTAAACCCTTTAGTGAGGCAAGGGGAATGAAAACCTCCAGTGTAAAAGGACCTATTAGTCTCAGGACATGGGCATTAGCATGATAGTAGACTTAGCCTCTGGGCTGAAGGAGAGGGACGCTGTCTCTACGCTTTCAGCTAGCGGGAGAAGGGGGGTTCCTATACATAAACACACACACACACAAGCTCTCTGATAGGCAGGGAAATGCAAAGTGGGGCCCTATACAGAGCATGAGGCACACCAGCGACCCAGTAAATAAGGAGGAGGAGGAGGCGGGGAGGAGAGAGGGCGGGTCGGGGAGTGGAGGCGAGCGATGAAGAGAGAGGAGAATTAAACTTGCTCACAACAGACCAAGAAGAGGAGAACCATTAAAAGATGTAAGGAGCAATTTGTAAAACTGCAAGTGACAACAATGCATTGCAAGCATGAAAAAGGAGTTTATAACGTCTTTTTGTATCTAACAGTCGCTCTGTTAAAGCTGCAAATGTTCCACTCTGCTCCAGTCTGTAATGATGAGTTAACAGGTGAATTGTATCACAGGCAAGAATTCTCAAAATGCAGGGCTGCCCAAAGCAAGGCCCGTGGGCCAAAGTTGGCCAACCATCAGGTTCAATTTGCCAGAAGTTGGGGAATTTTTTTAAATATTAAAAGGCCTGCAGGATTGCCGGCGATCCCGACCGACTTTACTGTTTTTCAATTTTGTGTTATATAGTATTTTGTATTCAGCAGGTGGATTTTAAGGGGTTAATTATGTAAAAGCTAGAATAAAATTCAATTAGAGGAACTGGGGATCCTAGTACCATTTTGCATCTTAACAATACAATACAATAGGTGTTTACTTTCGGCCCGCAGCCCACCATTGAGTTCCAGTTTTGGCCCTCCAAGGGAAAAAGTTTGGGCACCCCTGCCCTAATGTGTATCATAATGTAGTTTCAGTTGGTCAGTGAGTCCTGAAGATTTCTACTTTTTCAGGATGCTTGAACAGAGGAGGTTCAAAAGGATGGGAGGGGTTAACCTGTGCACAACAAGTTGACCAACACTTCACGCCAAGTTTGGAGAGAAAGAGTCCACATAGGAAACCGAGTCAATAACAAACAAACACACAAACAAACAACCCAGTGTACGTTCAAACACAAACACAAGCACAATCATGTGTGGTCATATAAACATGCTAATGTGTGTGTGTGTGTGTGTGTGTGTGTGTGTGTGTGTGTGTGTGTGTGTGTGTGTGTGTGTGTGTGTGTGTGTGTGTGTGTGTGTGTGTGTGTGTGTGTGTGTGTGTGTGTGTGTGTGTGTGTGGCAGATGAAGGGAGTAGCCTCAGTCTGGGATCAGAGAGGTCAGTTATGTACAAAGCGTGTGTTGATATAGTGTAAAGATGGAGGACAGACAAGCAACTCATGCAGGGAGAGGGCAACAAGTGGAGAGAATGAACCTCATTGTATGTCCGTTAGCATGGAGATGCCGACCATGGAGGGGTGCTGGTGGTTTTGGTGGGCGGAGGGGGGGGTCTAAAACTATACAACAAAACTGAAAGTGCATACTGGCGTTGAACTGTGCACCGACAAAAACAATCAGTGGGCAGAGGAAGGAGGGAGGGCAGGTTACAGAGAGGAGGCACCTCCAGTCAGTCCCTGGAAATATGATAAATGGGCTGTTTAATGTCCTCATTCATAGTTCTGAGACGAGGAAAGACGTTGAGGGATTAGGCCGTAAGAGTCAATATTAGCGTTGGTGGCATCAGGAAAGCCCTGTCTGGTTAAACACAGTAGGGAATAAAGCGTTTCCAGCTGATGTCAATGTTTGAACAATGATTCTAATCATTTGCACAGAGATGAGGTCTGCCTTGGTTTATCTAATAGATCAGGTGCTGCTGTGGGGCCGATAGAGAGTCCTGCATAGTAACAGAGGAGGCAGAATAGTTTTCTGAATGGACCGATGGGGGTAGAAAGTGTTGGAAACAATCGCATCCTGATTTAAATTTAAATTTAGCTGGGATTCTGTTTAAAGGTGTAATATTTTGGTGGTCCTTGTCACAAAATAACCATAAATATTGATCAGCAAGTGTTATTGATCAATGGTAGACTCTCTGCTATATAGTTGCAGAGATTTAATGATCCTTAAAGAGGCAGAACTGGCCCCAACTCTGTGTATTATTGCTCCAAGCCCTCTTGATTTAGTTTTCCAAAACCTGAATGAATATTGTGCACCCATCGTCCTCTCACACAGGTGTTTTCACCTATTACGGTATGATTAGAGCTCTTAACAGGACTGTACAGTCATGCACAGATTGTGCAGATCTCATTCACTGTCTGGTTGCACATATTAGGACGGGACAAATTACATAATTCTTATTTATACATAGAGTTTGGTGAGTTGAGCAGACGTCTGCTCAGCGAGAATAGCTGTGAAAACACCTGTGTGGATGTGCCAGGCCTTCAATCTTATTGTTAATCATTCTGTTTGAAGCCGCAACCCAAGTAAAATATATTTGTGATGAGATGAAGAGAGATGAAGATACAGTGTTCAGCAGAAACCTGCATTATTTGGGGAAACTACGGGTAGACTCAGATACAGTCAGTAGCCACAGCAGTCCAAATCTGGAACACCAACAATGCTGGGCAGCAGCAACTGATCACTGTTTGAAAGCACAGTTACCTCTACAGCAGCACCTGAGTCAGTTTGCCAGTGTGAAATATAATAGTTATACAAAACATTGTTATGCAAACCTCAGATTGTATCATCTTAAAGGTAGTTATTGTAACTTAGATGTGATAAGCTATAAATGTATAAGTCAAAATGCTAATGTTTTTGTAATTCCTTATGGCTAGACGGGTTTGAAACATTTGTGAGATTAGCCATTTTGGTTGTGGTTAATCAAAAATACTTTAATTCAAAAGTTACAGGTATTGCTGCAAATTATTTTCCAATTAAATAAAAAAAAAACATAAAAGCTCAATATAGTTCAATATAAATTATTATATTTAGATATTAAATGCATCAAAGCAGCCAATGTGTACAAACATGAGGTCATTGGGTCAACTTAAAGGCTCTGCACACCCATACAGGTGTTTCCATTTATTCTGGCTGATTAGACCTCTGCTTAGCTGATAGAGTAACGGTTATCTACTTCTACTACTAGGAGGATCAGAGAGATGTCAATAGGCCTGTTTCACAGCAGACATTTTGACTTGTCATACTAGGAAAAGCACTAATGACATTAACACGGTCTCTGTACTATTCAAGTATCCCAGCGAGTCGCCATGCACAATACCTTGAAACTGGAGCAGCTAAATGGAATAAAGCCATCATTAACTGGATCAATTACACCTGTGCTACTGTGACATGTCAAAATGTCTTCTCTGAAAATGGCTTACAGTATAAAGCACAGCCTTAACACGTTAACATGGCCCCTATGAAAATAGTTATTACTGCTTACTCAACAATAACTATCGACACTTTGTCACGGCCGTCAGCGTTCCATACCGCAGCACAAGGCACCCATTAGCACCGGTATGAAACGCACCGGGCTTTCCATTAACTACAATGTAAACCCATCTGCGGCAACAGTAAACGCTCAGAGAAAGTGCTGTGTTGACGTAGTTTAAAGAGCGAAAGAGACACACAGGGTGGGCAGGTTTAACAAACACAAGGCTTTCATCTAGGTCCTGTACGTTATGTTTCACTTTACAATCAGTTCGTTTGTGTCCCGTGTTCACAACGTCAAGTCACATTTTCACTGTAGAAATGTAGTAATTTTAAGCCCAACCTTGTTGTTTTTCCTAAACCTAACTAAGTGGTTTTGTGGCCTGAACCTAAGCAAGTGTTTTTGTTTAATGCACAACATTAAGCATGTGTTTACTACGACCGAAAAGTGACGCCGAGGGGTCTGACAAAGCATCAGTATTTGACAAATTGGGATGAGAACGTGTTGATGTTTCACATTTTATGTAGAACTATCTAAAAATTGAATTATCTAATCTGAGATTGGAAAAAAAGAAACTTGCTGGATGGAGCACTTATTGTTTTTTTAACCAAGCTGAATATATACAGTATAAACTTGAGCTTTAATACCTTTGTTCTTTTTGCAAGTTACACAACACAATAGAGTGATCATTCCTCATAATTTACGTGTTGCATTCCAGCATAAAGCAACTGTCAATTCAACATTGTGACATGAGCGGTTAACCAAATACTCTGGTAAAACTTAAGTGAAATCTAGCAAAACAGGCAACATGTACTCTAAAACCCTCCTTTGTTAAAACCAAAGGGCCTCCATGTTTGCATCTCATGTTTCAACTGTTTGTTTTGATCCAGATGATTTACGAGTCTCTCTCGTACAGCGGGAGCCCAAGGTTGTAACTGCAAATTCATAATGACCCCACACAACCTGGCGGTACAGTTCTTCCTATACAGTATGTCAGATATGACATATGACATGCAAATGAAGCCATGTTCAAGATTTCACTGATAATGCATCAGTATTTCATAGAGCACTAACACTTGTGACTCAAGTTTATGTCATTCAGAATAACTGTTCTACAAGTGTTTGCATACGCCCACCATTAAGGCAATACCTAACTGGAACCATACAGTTATGTGTGGGGTTGCAGTGTGTGTGTGTGTGTGTAGAGGTATCCCTATAAGACAGGGGGAATATGCTTGGCCCGCCTACAGCTGTGATGAATGGGTCTGAGGCTTTGTACCACAATGCCCCTCACTTCATTACTGTCACATGGAACAGATGGTGCCTTTCACCGTAGCATCACATGTACACACACACACACACACACTTTCTTTCCAGGGATGCCGTCGTTCTGTGATGTGCGCACACACACACTCACACACACACACGCGCAGGGGACGAGGAGGCTTAATGAATTCTACACCACATGCAGCTTCGGCGCTCAGCTGAGGCATTAATTTACAGATCTGAAGAGCAACCAAACAAAAAATTAGATCATGAGTATGAAATGTTAAACAAACCAAACAGGGGGTAATTGAATGAAGCGGGGAATAAACAAAGACCTGCGTTCCGGCTTCCAAATGGAAAATTGTTTTGGTACTTGGGAATCTTGATTTGCCAGCACAGCAACACAAAAATCCCAAGGTGTTTGAGGGAAAACAACAATGTGTGTGCGTGAGTGTGTGTGCACTGATGCCTTAGGGACAGCAGGTTACACGCACTGTGTGGTACACTGTGTACCTCAAACTGGTGCTCAGCGTATGACAAACAAACACAAAGTGCAAAGCTTGAGCAAGCGCTTTTCTTTATTATGCGTGCAAACATGTTTACTAAATCAAACACGGGATATGCCAAGAATCATATTGCACTTGTTTTAACTGTAAAAGAGCATCAGATGTGCATAGATCAGCTAAGAATACAAATCTCACCTACTTCTAGCCCACTGTCTTTCTATTCTTTTCCTGTATTCAGGCCCCAAAAGTCCTGAGCCTGTGGCTGTGTGTCACATTTGTGAAGGTCCGCTGCTTGAACAACTTTCTGCTCTGCCTTAAACCAAATTTCCCCACCGTTATCCCTTCCCTTCCACATGGGTCACAAATTAACAAGTCCCTGCTCGCTCAATCGCACACGAGCAACCCTGGAGCGCACAAATGTGGAGGGTAAATGGAGCATGAGCCAAGGGGCCTGAGCTGTGGAGGTGGAGAGGTGTGAGGAAGCAGGGTGGTGAGGTCAAATTCAAATTCTTCTATGTGGGACAGGCATCTTATCTTTCTCTGCTTCTTTTCCCTCTCTTTACTAATCTCAGTCCAAACTGTGTTTCACCTGTCCTGCAAAAAGAAAAAAGAAAAGGCTCTTTGACAAACACTCGCAGTCCGAGGAGCAAAGTTCACACACTCTGCTTCAAAGTTACACCTGCCAATAAGTGGGTGCTGTAAACACTCTCTTTAACTTAGCGCACACACGCTTTGGCCCCATTATCTAACTGAAAATCAGAGCCACTGATACAGGGACTGAGACCACACGCCACACAGTCCCCCCCAGTCCAAGCTCTATCTCTGAATGGAGCGAGTCCAGACCGCATGGTCCCAGTATTATCTTATTGGTTTAACATTAAGCAAACTGTGGCAGCACACCAGACCACCAGCCATTGGTTCCTCTTTGCTTTATCGTATTTCTATTTACTCTTCTTTCCTTCTGCTATCTTGAAGGCGGCTATTAAAGATGCGTCTTTCTTATTTACAAGCGAACCAAGAAAGGGAGTGTGTGTGTGTGCACCATGTATGTGTATTTAGGTACTTTTACTTAAAAGAGGTCAGAAGGAATGGAAGAGAAGGAGAAAATCAGGGTAAATAAGGAGAATTGTCTTTTATCACATCTTTTGTCATGTTTACCCCATAGAAATAAAGTGATGATATAGAGAGGCGAAGTCCCGCCCCTTCCGGCAGACCACTATGGGACCTTATTTCAGAAAAAATATGAATGGTAGTCAACAGCCAGAGACAAATATTTTTTGATTCCGTTTGAATTGCGCCATGAATCACACATATGATGTTTGTCAATTTAAAATATAATTTTGCAAGTCAAGAAAGTGGCTGTTTGTTGTAAAACTGTTGAAGTACCAGACTATGAAAATACGTAATTAGAAAAACAAACCTCACTACATTCCCACATAAATATTGCCTAAAAATAAACAAATAGTAAATAAGGTAAATTATGAGATATTACATGAGTTAGAATATAATTTTACCCTCAATTTCTGAGATATAAACTGCCTTTTTAATCCATAACAACAGGTGCATACGTTAACACATCAGTGTACCACAACATACAAACAATGGCTGAATGAATGGACTTTTTTTTGGGACTATTAGTGGAGTAGCTGGTCCCAGTGGTCAGCAGATGCAAGACAACCTCCTCATCATGTAACAATAGCTGTGTCCATCCATCTGTATCTGTCCAATACAGTAAAGAATCCCTGCAGGAAAACCAACTGGCATTCTTCTGTCGTCTATTGTGATGAAAACTATCACAGGAATGGATCACTGGGAAGACAATCCAACCTAATTCTCTGATCCCAAACCAATAAGGAGGCCAGGAATGGACTTTGATTGATCAGGGAACAAATGGACCAGCTTCTCCCTGCCTGCCTGCCCTTTCACTGGACGGACTACAATCTGAATGGATAACTTAGTTAATTTCCGCGGCCTGTGGCTTCATCCCTGTCAGTCTGATGGTTTCAGTAGGTGGCTCGTAATGACTGGGGGGTTCATACATGCTACTGCTGCTGCTGCTGCTGGAGGTCTTCGCTGCTGTCTCTGAGGTGAGTGAATGTGGACCCCCCAGTAGAGGTGAAAGCACATCACACATTCCTGTGTCTACAAGGAGATTACCTATCACTGCAGTGACACTGGACGCCTCTGGGTCAAACAGACACACGTTCACATCAACCCCCTTTAGTAGTACACCTCTCTCATTAAATGACCTGATGCACTCGTTACTTGACTTAAACTTCCTCAGCAGGCAGAACAGGGCAATACCCCCATCTTAACATTCAGTGGTTTAAATCATTGTATTTGTCATGTCATCGTAGCTGTGTGATCTAGTTGGAACCTGTCACGGCATGACAAACAGTATACGCTTCTGGGCTACTCTGGGGCGCCAAACTCTCTCAACACAGAAGCCTCCAGAAGTTTTACGAGCCTGAAAATAGACTAGACTGTAGTGATAGACTGCAAACTACTGTACAACTACACTGTAATAAGTAAAACTACATATTTTTTGTAATGCTTCTTAACAAAGGGTACCTTCATGGGTACTATTAGCAAGCATAGACTGTGTATAAGAAGTGGACATGGTCGCCGTGATGGCACCCATTGGTTTTTGGACTGCCGCTTTGAAGTCTCAAGTTCAGGATTTTTGTCATCGCCATCTTGGTTTTTGGCCATCGTCATCTTGTTTTTTTGCAGCCACAAGTGACACGAGAGGGTGGAGCTAAGTACAACCGAACGCTGAATAAGACATATAATAAGACAATAAGACAATAAGACGACCAAAAATGTTACAATTAACTTTCATGAACTGAAAACACACTGTGAAAGGGTTAAGGCTGTAAGACGAAAATGTGGACAACTCCCAGACCGGACAACGCCGTGGTAGCGACCTGTCAATCACAAGGTAGCCACGCCCTAAAGCATACCCTGCTTTATGGTCTATTTGAGTCTAAATGGGACCAAAATTTACTAAATGAACATCATGCTGTATTGAAGAAGACTTGAAACTAGCGATTGAGACCATAAACTCATGTTTACAATGTTAACTGAGGCAATAAATCAAGTGAGTAGTAGGGTCATTTTCTCATAGACTTCTATACAATCAGATTTTTTTTTTCTGCAACCAGAGGAGTCGCCCCCTGCTGGCTATTAGAAAGACTGCAAGTTTTAAGCACTTCTGCATTGGCTTCACTTTTCAGACCTGGAGGTCGCCCACTGTTAGTAAGCTACTTACATGTATTTAATTAGCCAAACGGGTTATATGAGTTAGAGAGAACCCTGCAAGAATAGGACACTTTCATCGTTGTTACGGAGGCTGATTTGAATGGGTTAGTTAGTGTAACGACCACAGGTCAGAGTACTCTCTTCCTGTCTGCAGGCTGGTAAAGCCTCAGCCTGGACTCTGCCCAGAGAAGAAGAATAGGGAAGGAGGGAGGGATGAAGGGATGAAGGGTTTCATCCTTTATTGCCCATAAACACCCAGGAGTGGAGTCACTCGTGTGCAGTAAAAAGCGCTCGACACCTGCCGGGATGTTGACTCAAAATCTTTATCACCAATATCTAATCGCTCGCCTTCTCCCCCTGATAAATGGGCTCATGTCGGAATTTTCCCCCTCTAACTAAAAGACATGCTAAACACAGGTGTGAGTATGTGTGTGTGTGTGTGTTTGACAGATAGAGAGGAAATGTGAGGAACCTGTACATTTATTCACTTATGGTTGGCGTGGTTAATGCTTAAGCAGGTTTAGGTGTATTGATGCCTGTGGATCCTCTATACCTGAAGAGGCCGTGAACCTGGACAGGACCTAAAGAGGAAAGAGAGAATGGGGCTGTTATCTAACGAACTGTGATTAATGGTGAGCAGAGCAGACCTGCTGCCACACGCTGTCGAAATTAACTGCAAACCCAATGCCACATGCATAAAAATTCAAAGAGAGATAGGCTGTTTATGCTTATTATGAGGTGGATAATTAAATTCAATGAATGTGGTGAGTCACTGCTTTCTTTCTCTGTTTCTTTCTCTGTAACTCTTTAAGAAATGCCTCTGATATTCCCCTCAATGACTCAAAAAAACAGAAAAGAAAATCAGGTGATGTTCAAAGCCAAAAGCAGGCTGACGGTTTCTTTAGATCAATAACAATGATAGGGGTTTTCGGGTGCTCTGTGTGATGTGCGATACTAAGATCTTACACACTTCAAAGTGTTAGGATTACACTCTTAATCCCAGGAGTCAAATGACGAGAGCTGCCTCTCTTGTTCGCATTGGGACGACGTGGGCCAAAAACTGTTACCGCCGGCAACAAAAACACAGGGGGGGGGGAGAAAGCCAAGCGTTCTCTACCTGAATCTAAATATTGACTCTGAGGTCTGCCACTGCATCCAGTTTTGCTTGACTGCTATTCACACAAGAACAGGGCGATTCAAGAAAATAAAAGCACTGCCTTTCAGGGAGACCGTTACAAAAGCACAAACCAGAAACTTTTGATGAATGTTGTTAATGCCTAATCCTCATTTTTCACTCACTGATGAATACTCAACTGTGTCTAAAGCACAGTGTCATAAAACCAAACAATCACCCAGAAACTCTGCATTGACGTGCGCCTCCGTGTGCAGGTACGGACAATAAATTGGTCAGGTTTGAGGAGTGACAGTAATTGTGATGTGTTGTGTCGGTATCACCGGAGCACGGCAACACAGCGTGGTTCAAGGACTGCAGGATAACCTGAAGGTCTAGTGTGTGTGTGTGTGTGTGTGTGTGTGTGTGTGCGTGTGGTGTGTGTGTGTGTGTTTGTGAGTGTCATAAGTCTGCACATGTAAAAAGTGACTACTGTCAGTAGAACTAAAGTCTCGCCACACCCAGAGGTGCATGTTATAATGGTCCAAATACAATGTGAACAGACTCTCTCTCTCTCACACACACACACACACACACACACGCACACCTATAGACACAAACACACACAGTGCCTTGTGCCATCTGGAAAGGTAAACTGCAAAGTCCTAGTCCAGGAATGAAACAAATTACATTAAGAGTACTCGTATTTATGTACAATTTTGAGACTTGTGTATTTGAGCATTTCCATTTTATGCTACTTACATCTATGTCACCACATTTAAGAGAAAAACATTGTACGTTTTACTCATTTACATTTATTTGACAGCTAGTTCTTATAAAATGTAATGCATTGTTATAGATTAAATCAACCAACAGTATAGAAAAGTACTTAGAATTGGCTAAATCTCCAACTACATCGGTAAAATGGTATATCCAATAGAATATATATTAATATAACACTCACAGGGAGCATTTTTCCACAATAGAGCACTTTTACTTTTGCTGACAAAACTTGAATAAGACTTTGAATGTGCAAATATTCAATCACTTTTACATTGTGTCAGTCCTATTTTTATTTTGCAGATTTCTATTTAAATAAATGTCTGGTAAGTCCAGGGCAGGAATTTTACGGAAGTCATGAGGGCGATGGTCTCCTCCAGCTAACAGGCACTGTATGTAAATACAAAATAATTGTGAGGATGAATGTATTTTAACAACTAAAACACAGCCACAAATCTTTGAACAATGTTGTTCATAACTAGACTTTTAACAGTATTAACTTTGTCTGTAGGCTGCAGCACAACAAAGTAGGAAATAACAACAATAAACACAATTAAAACAGACAAAAAAGAAACCATTTAACTACGTATACTTAGCCTACTTAGGCACAATTATCAAGGAAAAATGACCAAATCAACAAAATCTGCAAAACGCTCGGCTAACGTAACGAAACATTAATACCAATAAGCTTTTTATTTTCTTATTTCACTGAAGGTTATTCTATGTATCAAAAATAAAATCATCCTTAACCCTTAAGTTAAACTCATTATTGGCTTTGTCCTAAAATGATGAAATTCCAGGCCTGGTTAAGTCACTATTGTTACCGAAAGACGTAATAGAATGATGATGATTGAGCTTATGGCAAGCCCTGGCATTTGCGGTATTACTAACTGAGTGTCTGTGGCGACATTCCCGGGAAAAATCACAATTAGCAACACGGTTTGTATCTCTGGGAAGAGAGATCCAAAAACTGTAATTACCGCTTATCGCCATAAGTGACGCCAAAGAGAACAAAACGGAGATCTTCGAGATTGTAACTTTAAGTGAACCTGAATACTCATTTGATCACTGTCCTGTTCATATACTACAGACAGTTCTTCTTGTTACTTATCTGTACATGCTAATGATGACCATTAACCCATTCAATTTCATTATAGGCCTTACGAAAACAAATTACAGCTTTACAATGTTTGTGTGAAATCTGTCTTTGGTGGTTTTACAGCATTCTGTTATTGAGCCGATGGAGCCTAATTAGCCTACTTACCCACATGTGACCCTTCTGCCTGATTAACTCTTCTTCAATGTGTTTGCTTGCTTATCTGCAATAAATGAGTATCTACAAATGAAAGTGAAGTAAAAACGTATACGTTGTGAGGCAGCCCACCTACAGTGCAGGTGAGTACACACACATATCTCAGAATGGTCAGCAGATAGGAGCTGTCACTGAACAATAGTAGCGGGGCCGAGGCCCGGCCAGCGCTGCAGACACATACTGATAGAGGATGACCTGATAAAAAGAGAGACGGCGTGAAAGAGGAAGACCTCCTACCAGCAAGGCCACACAGGATCAGCCACATTTTACTAATTCATCTGACCCCCAGTCAGCTTCCGTTTGTGTTTGTTTGTTTGTTTGTTTGCTTGTTGGGGGGGTAACGCATCTAAATGCCAGTGATAGCGGTGAACTGGCACCTCTGTTAAAACTCTGTCTGGTTTCATTTATTTGACATACTGAGCACATTGATTGTTCAGTCCCCTGGCATCACTGAATAAGGCTGAAATGGGATTACACAGTGACTTGTCTTCAGCTCAGTCCTCCACCCTTTTTTTTTTTTTTTTGTCTTTTTTGAGTCCTACTCTGGACCCGGCCCTTCTCTCGGGTCTATAAAGCCGACGCTGATGAGCCTGACTGGCCCGAGCTCTTGGGGCCAGTAATAATCTCTCTTTAGGAGGCTGAGAGGGTGAAGTGAGCCATAAGAACCCTCTCTGTCAGCTTTAACCGACCAACAGAAAGAAAAAGTCATAATTATAGTACTCTCTCTGGCTGGATTTAAATAAAGCTTCCTGGCTGGGCCCCTATAGACACACACTCTCTCTCGCTCACACACACACGCACTTCAATAAAGAGGCACTAATCAATCAGGGGTTCCCCTGCCACGGCTTCATTGGAGCCCCTGTCTGAAAGAAGGACTGACAGCCCTCAACCTCCCAGTATTGTCAGACAAGACTGATTAGGCCTCTGACTGGCTACCTCAGCCACCAGCTAGAAAAGCACGGAGGTTAAAGGGTCTCCATTTGAAATCGACAAGCGCTGAAAAGTTCTGGACACCTGCTTTTTAAAGTGATGCTTGTCTCTGTGGTTCTCTCCTCCTTTTTTGTTATTTGCAATTTGAGGGCAGCGCAGGGGAGAGGGAGAGAGTTGTTTGAGAGAGTAAAAAAAAAAGGGGTGAGCGGGGTACTGTGTGTGTGTGTGTGTGTGTGTGTGTGTGTGTATGTGTGTGTGTGTTTGTGTGTGTGTGTGTGTCTTAAGTTTTGAAGGGGGAGCTTGGCTGTGGGCCAAGGCTGGAACAAAGAGGGGACACTCTTTACATGCATAGCCAGACAGAGTAAACTGGCCAGCAGCACTGCCAGCAAATACAAGGCTCAAAAACAGACTTAGAGAGAACTGAAAGAAGGAGGAGGGGGGGAAAAAAAGACAGGAATATCTAGACAAACGCAACCATCAGCTTGCTCCACCTCTAAAACGTTGCATCCTTCAGGTTTGGTTAAAATGAGAAATGTATTGGGTGGTATGCTTATAGGGTGTTAAATAGCACAAGCTCCTTAGATTTTTATTGTGTTTGCGTTCAATATGGAGCTGCGTGGCCACGGGTAAACGGAAGCTATCCCTTCGCAAACACCCACATGATGAACAAATACAGGCAATTAGTGCAGCACAGCAACAGAGGAGAGGAGAAGAGAGGAGAGGAGAGGAGAGGAGAGGAGAGGAGGAGGGGAGGGAGAGGAGAGGAGAGGAGAGGAGAGGAGAGGAGAGGAGAGGAGAGGAGAGGAGAGGAGAGGAGCAATTTGATTCATAAGACCGACTACATAAATAAAAATGCAATTATATGTGCACAGCTTTATTTTGAAATTGTAAAAAGATGACCATATGATGAGACATGACACTCATAAAATAGATTTACCTGAATTTACCTGAAAGTCTACACAGATACATTTGTTTTTATTCTCAACATGTCTTCCATTATCAGTTATGTGAATGCTCTCTCTAGATGAAACACAACAACACTCGGATGTGACCTTCATCACAAAACTGTATCCCTATAACCTCTGAATGGCCCAGTAGCAACTGAACAATTCCTCAGTGCCACAGTAACACTTCAGATGAATGATTTCTAAAGAGCAACTTTTTTTCCATCGCTGTTATTTTTAAGAAGGAGGTGCAGTGGATTCCCTTTCTTTTATTCTACTGAAATCAGCTTAAAGCTCTGCAGCGACTACACCCTTTAAAAAAGGAGAGCCACTCCATCAATGAGGAACAATAGTATATTCTGACAAAAAGTCTGAGGGCGTTACGCCACCCTAACATCACCAGGTTCCCCTCCATACAGCCTCGGCCGGTGACTGGTAAATGCCACTTTCAATCTTTCTCCTTTCTCTGCTCTTTCCTTTTCACTCCTCCTATTCCTCGCCCTCAATGGGTGTGTTAAGTATTGTGCGTTCTGACGGGGGCGGTGAGTCAGTCAGGATCATTAAAAGCAGGCCGAGCCTTTGGCCAGATCAAAATAATTAACTGGAGGGGTCACAAGCTAATGAAATGAAATGGGGGGCTGAAAGGAGCCCCTAAATGGTGCTCACTAATCCTCCCTTTACCTTGTTTTAGGGAGGGGGCAGGACTCTGGAAGCCAGGGCATCTCTGCTGATAATAGGTTGTGGGGTGCAGGGGGACCTGGGACTATAGATTTGTGTGTGTACGTATGTGTGTCAATGTGTGTCCGTGTGTGTGTGTGCGTGTGTGTGTGTGTGTGTGTGTGTGTGTGTGTGTGTGTGTGTGTGTGTGTGTGAGAGAGAGAGAGAGAGAGAACTGCAAATAACGTCCATCTCAACATCTCATTTGATCTCACTGTGAGTCAAAAAAAAAACAGTTTTCAGGAGGCTGTTTTCTTTTCAGTTGCTCTGATGCAAATGAGCTTTACGTAATGGTGCGTCATTTAGGAGTGGAGTGAGGCAATCTCCCTGTTTCAAGATATTGACATTTTTGTTTCTTGAAAATCACGAAAAGAACACGAGTTCAATACGAAGAGAAGAATTAGTTAAGTAGCAATAACACATTATAATTTTCCTTAAGTAAAAGTACTTAATTATTGTCAGCAAAATAATACTTAGTTTAGTATCAAAATAAAGTTACTCATTATGCAGCAACTCATTGTTATATATTATAATGTGTATTATACTATTGGATTGTTATTTCTGGTGCATTAAGCAGCATTTTGCTGCTGTAGCTGGTCAAGGTGGAGCTCATTTTAACTGCTTTATTGTTAGATAAATAGATAAAAGTGGATATTTTATAAGTTGATAATGTATGTTTTGTATGTAAAAAACTAGGAATGCACTTTTTCAGAAGAATTGAATGATGAAGGTTGTGATATGTGTAAATAATAAAATTAAAATAATCATTTAACTAGTAATAATAATGGTCAAAAATGATGTAAAATTGCATTGTTTTAAGTCAAAAACTTCAAATTTTCTTAGAGGAGGAGCCCAAAACCCAATATCTTCTAGTATCTTTTATTCACTGTTGAAATTCATAAGGTCATAAATTCATCTTTATCCTGCTGCATAATATGTAGGAGTATCCTGACTGGGACACTTGATTCAAAACCTGAATGAAGAGCTCACATACCTCAGCTCTGCATGTGTACCTGCCTGTCTGTGGCTGTCAATGTATAATAATATAGCAATAAAATCACAACTGATTATGACTGACACAGTATAACAATAAATAATCAATAGAAAGGAATAAGTAGCAAGAGATTGCCGATACACACACCAACATGTCAATAAGGGCATAAAATTGAGAACATACTGTATGTCAACAGTATAATTAAGTGCAGTACTTGTAAATGTACCGTGTTTATTTATGTTCTTCCATTGAATGTAAAAAGAGATCAAAGAGGGAAAGACAAACTTTATGGGGATAGATAATATCCAAACATGTTGACTAAATGTGGCCAACATCAAGGCTGTGCAGACAAATGGGCAAAACTTAACTACGGTTTAACATTACTGAACCACCTTCACTTGATTTCTTTTTCATTATCCTAATCCTGCATGTGCTCTCATGTTTCCATTCAGAGTCCTTACACACAAACCTTTCATGACCAGAATCAAGTGCAAACTGAGCTTTGATACCATAAAGAAGCCACTTCTATTGTGTCATGCAGAGATATTCACAAGACGTATAAAAGAAAATATCCAAGTGTCCTACTGTCTGTCTGAATCGAACAATAGAAGAATGAAGCATGGGATCTGAAGCTGAGGGCGATGCGTGTCAGAGGCTGATGAAGCCGTGGTGTGTCACTGTGAACAGGTTCTCCAGGGGCAGGCTGCAACCTGCTGAGGACCCTAGGACATGACTGTGTGTGTGTGTGTGTTTGTGTGGGTGTGTGTGTGGGGGGGGGAGGGGGAAGAACTTGTTTGAGTAAAAAAGTGGTTTTCAAGCTTAACGATGTGACCTCTGACATGCAGGCAAACATACAATTTGCACACAGACCCACGCATACACACGCTTTAAGACATTACAACGTACTGCTGAGTGAAGGAATGCACCTGATCAACAGGAGCATGGACGAAAGCTATTTAAACACACACACAAAGACAAAAGCACACGCACGCACAAACAGCAAGCCCACACAAAACATGTTTTTAGAAAGACAGTTAAAGGGAGTTATCGTTTTTTTTTCTTTGATGACTTAACATGACATGTCATCACACATACAAGTGAGGGCAGAACAGGACAGTATGGGTGAGTTTTTAACGAGGTGACAGGAGGTTGTTGTAGAGTTTGAATCAAGCATCAGCCTAGTGCTGAGGCCATTGTGAAAGTGTCTGAAGATGCAGTTCCTACAATGACCACAAGATGCTGGCTCAAGAAAAACTTGGATGGCATCGAGGTGTTTGGGCAAAACACCAACTTCTTTTAGTGATAAAACGTTTTGTTCACCTTTTTCTCAATAGTGTGTCTTCTAATGACTGTTCTGGTGTTATTAACTATTATTGTTCCATTAAAGGGCTATTACGCAGTGGTGGAAGGAGTATTCAAATAATTTATCGAAGAAAAAGCACTGTTACCACACTATAGAAATATTAAATAACAAGTAAAAGTCCTGCATTCAAAATGTCCCTTAAAGGTCCAGTGTGTAGGATCTGGCATCATCTAGCAATGAGGTTGAGATTGCCACCAACTGAAGCCTCTCCCGTGTGCCTCTCCTACACTGCAAGCATGTAGGAGAGCTACGGTGCCCGACACAAAAACGTGAATGGCCCTCTCTAGAGCCAGTTGTTGTAAGAGTAACCTATCTTAGGTCATTTGTAGCAGAGCCAGTGCGAGTAACGTTATCAACGTTATTGAATTATATTCCATTTCTGCCAATAGAGCCCCCTAAATGTACACACTGGTCCTTTAAGAACAAAAATACAAGATCAGCAAAATGTAGTCAAAGAATCAAAAGTACAAGTATTAGTTTGTCAGAATGGTCCCTTTCAGTGTTATATCATTATGTTACTGGACCATTGTTATCAATGCATTTAGATGTAAACAGTACTTTAATGTTATAGCTGGTTGAGGTGGAGCCAATTCTAAATGTCATAATCATATCAGTCAATTGAATTTGATATATTGACATATTTGCCTCTGAAATGTAGGGAAGTATACAGTAGCATAGAATTAAAATACTCAAATAAAGTAAAAGTTCCTTTAAAATTGTACTTAAATACAGTACCTGAATAAATGTACTTAGTTACATTCCACCTCTGATAAATAAGGTATGGTCGGTGATCTTGAGAAACTAGCAAGAGTACACTAGATTTAAAAAAATGATCCAACCGAAAAACCGAGCCCAGTTTTGCCAACTCTTTTCCAAAGAAAGTAGCTAGCAGCACTAGCTCCAAAAGTCACTAAATCTAGTAAGAAAGTCACCAAGTTGGCAACACTGACAGTCCGTCCGTTCAGGCCTCCCTCCAAAGCCACTCCCCCAAAAGTATCATTAAACAATGAACATGGCTATTGTTATCACTCACAGCTGTCAAGCTAGCAGCTTGTGGAAGACTCCAGTGATGCGTAATGAGCGCACGAGCAGAGTGCGCACAGGTAGACAGGCGGGTAGCCCGTCCAATCATTTCATTTGGCCCGAATGTATCTATGTATTTATCACTGTGACAGCCACAAATACCAGATTTTTCTTCTTTTTCTGTCAGAGCATTTGATTTATTACCTCCGCCAAGGCCGAAGGCCTAGAAAGGAGGTTATATTTTCACCGGCGTTGGTTTGTTGGTTTGTCCGTTTGGAGGATAACTCCAAAAGTCTGTGATGGATTTGAATGAAATTTTTTGGAGGGGTGGGGTGTGACACAATGAACAATCCATTAGATTTTGGTGGCGATGATGTTCACACATTCATGAAACCTGCCTTGGCAGAGGTCTGCGCTCTCCGAGTGCACTTCTAGTTGACTGCTGTGATGAGAATTTCAACTAATATAACAAAAAATGATTTTAAAATCTTTACCAACCCTGCCTTTAATTATTCATTTTAATTATTTGTATGTTGCTATGGACAAAAGCGTCTGCCAAATGAATAAATTTAAAATGTAAAAATGTGCATGTTTTGGGGATATGTAACAGGTGTCTCAGTCTGTCACATTTCAACTGTGACGGTTGCTCCTTGCATATCCCATCACAGCTCGCCTGAACCTCAGGCTTAAAAATGTCCCCAGAGAAAACTCTGAGTGACGTCAGAGAGGCCACGTCTATTGTTTGTTTGATCACAGTCAAGAGATTTCTAATAATATTCACTATTAATGTTAAAATCATGAGTATACGTAATCTGAATGACAGATTCTCACTGCTCTCTCTCCTCGCTCACTTGCCCAATAAAACGTATACACTAATCCTGCATTCTTACTACCCATCATTAACCGTTGTCTCCATCACTAACTTGGTTCTCATGACACCAGAATATGTTTTCTGTCTATCCTGCACTTAAAGGCTTCATTCTGTGCCACTGTTCCGGTAGCAGCTCCAATTTACGGTCCCATCATTGTGTCCATCATCCTCTCTCCTACACCTAACCTTAGACATCAGCTCCAGCTCTGCTCTACCTCCCCGGTCAGCCCACACAAGTACAAAAAAAACTCTCCCTCTTGAGGACAAGCAGCCCACTCCAGGCTGCAGGCTGCAGTCTCTCTGAACCATCATTACAGTCATTAGGCAAGAATAAGCTCTGTATCACAGGAGTCCACCAGCATCCAGTTTAACCCAGCACAATTAGCACATCCGTTGGAGTAGAATTACCCTGTAAAATGAGAATGCTCTGGACAAAAGAGGCAGGAGAGTTGGAGGTGAAAAAAGAGGGTAAGTGTGAGGGAAAGGGGGAGAGAGGAGGAGAAGAGAAGTAAGGGAGGACAGGGAGAGATTAAAATTGTTTGAATTGGGTCCACGCTCGCCCCATTCATTTGGTATTCTGCTCAAATCAGGGCTTTTGTTCCGCCTGGCGTAAAGTAGTGTCAATCATCTCGACCCGGTTTTGTAGAATGGGGAAATTTATTATGAATTTGCTCCTGCAAATAATGAGGACTACCCCCTGCCTGCACTCCCTTCTCCCTCCTCCTTTTCCCCCCAAGCCACCTCTCCTCTCTCCCCCTCGCCTCCACCCCCATATCAATGCTGCAGAATAGGCAATAGAGAGTGAAGTTAGCAATCTCAGGGCCACTCGCACTCTGGACCCACATCAAAGTGACAGAGACGTCCAATCAGATTTGTCTTACAGGCATTACATGATGAATATGGTGCGGCCGCAGCACAAAAGCGCCTTTGTGTCTCCTCCGAGCAGCGACTATTCACAGCCCGCCACAGCCAGCCAGAGTGGAAGTAAATGGCCAAAAGGGCCCAGGCCAAAAAAAAAGCACCCAAACTTGTGCAGCACAATGGCCCATGCAAATCACAGCCCCCGCCACCTCCACCCTACCACACATCCCCACCTCTTCCATCCCTCTACCCTTCAGGCCTGAGCTCGGTTCCTCCTCTGCTGGGTCGTCTGAAGTTTAGGGCCTATTCACGCACACACACAGAGGTGTCAGTTAAAAGTGCTGAGCTGCACGCATTCAAACGTTCATTTGAAAAGAGAGAGATTTTCTTTTTTTAGAAAGATAGAAGAAAAACACGAGTCGAATGACTGACTTTTTTGTCAGAAAGTAAGAGTGACTTGGCGGCTGTGGGCAAGGCTCCTATTTAGCAAGACTTTTGCTGTGGGGAAGGGTATTTCCAGCACACTGGAGAGGCCCTAAAGCTATGACATGTGCTTGCCATGAGAGAACGATGAAATGAAATGTGATACGCCCAATTTGGCACAAAGAAAGGACATATATTGATCCACGTACCCATTACTTCAACTCAATGCATGCAGGACTGTAGTACAGTCTCGGTCTCGAGTCCAGACTTAAGGCCACTTTTTTGAAGTCTTGCACTTGTCTCGGACTCGTACCTTGTTGGACTCTGACTTGTCTTGGACTCATGCTCAGCTATTGAATACTGGTCAAGTTGTTCCTGGCTGCTCATTTGGGATAAGTTGTACAGAACTTTGCCTGATTTTAACAGTGTTTCCCCTTTATGCTGCATTCAACAGCAGTGCTATTAAAAATATCCCTGAATGCAATTTGGGCCGCCACGGCAAAAATACAAACTCTAGTTCTATCTATCTATCACATATATATGTAGCCTATTAGCATTGGAAAGACACTATTGCATATTATGGTCTTGAACAGGACTCAATTTGCTCTGGACTCCTTTTGGACTTGGTCTTGTCCCGGACTCGACTGGACCTGGTCTTGGACTTGACTACAGCCAGAGCGCATGACTCTGATTCTAACTGTAGAACATCTTTAGCAGATATTCAGTTCAAAGGATACCTCACTATGGTGTATCTCCCATGCTGGGAATGGAAAATCTGATTCTGAATCCCAGAAACTAAACTCTCAAGACTGTTCAGTTTAAAGGCCTACTTCATTACAGCATGATGTTAGCATCTGCACTGGTTCAAATGTCAGTTCCTGCTGTGCTTGCATTTTAAGGAAAATCTGACAAGTAAAACTATGTGCTCTTGGAAGAAAACTCTCAGGCAGCATCCATAGCACCTGGAACTCTCTAAATTTCGGAGAGCTCTTGAAGCTTGAAATCTAAAAAAAGCCTTTATTGTCATAACTGAGAACCAATGTGACCTGCAGTTCCTGACCATAACTTCTATTGGGGCAAAAAAAGAGTAGCAGCAGCACTGATTAGTGCATCCATAGTGCTCTAGTACTCTCCTAACCAGGACCTTGCTCAATCAATAGCGGAGGAGTCAACAGATTTGTCTCTGAACCAGCTGCACAGCCCTGCATGTCTGTGTCCGTCACAGTTCAGCATGTTTTTTGTCTGTGTTAAATGTAAACGGGTCTGTGCCTCTGCTTAAACATTAACACCTCTGTAAGCATTGCTCAAGGTTGTGCACCATCTCTCCATTCATCTACATCGCTGCTCTGTCTGTGGTCATTCCTCCTTTGTCTGAAGCGTATTTATCGTACTTGCATCTTCACAGCTGTGGCTCAGCAGCTATAGGTTTGTGTGATGTTTACCTTATTTACATTAGTTGAAAATATTTCTGTAAAAAAAGAATGTTAACGGTGTCATGGAGCGATTACATTCAAGTTCACTGCCTGTGGAAAACTTAAAGGAGTCAAGTTGTTTTATCCGCCAAAAGCCATTTGGTATGAAGTGTGATAAAATACTTTTAATTTTTATTAATTGTGAATAATTGAAGTATCAGAGATACAGACAGGTGTGATTGTTGTCTTAAGTAATGCGTAGTAAGAAAAAGTCTGCAGTTTGTGATGCACCTGTTGCTCTGCAGGCAGATGTGACTCTGAGCTGTGATTGGATGAGCTGTGCACTCACAGCATCCAGATGCTAACTCTTGGTGTAGCCATGACTTCATCAACTTCCCTGCAGCCATTCTGATAAAATAGTTCCATCTACTTCCATTTCAACACAGTAAAACAGTGTAATTTTCATGACAGCAACTTGTCATTAAAAGTCATCAAGTCATGTCAACTTGAATTGTGTGTTATCATAATCAGATTCATTTCAGAACTTATGATGAAAAGTTCAGGTCTTGTGACTTGAAATCCACTTTAAGCCACACAGCTGCAAATTTGATGCACAGATGTGTTACTACTAACATTAGAACAACTGAAACAAACAAAAATGTAATTTATCTCACATTTTAGTGCAGCTGGACCATTTATATTTTGATGTTGAAATAACTGAATGTGTTTACAATAAATGGTAATGCTTATCATATATCATTTCTAAAGGAATCATCACACTGAGATGCTGAGAGAGAGAGAATAGTTGTGTTATCAGTGGCAGTTACACTGTTATCATGTAAACATTGAAATGATTCATGTTGTGGGACATACACAGATAAACATTTGTTGCCCACGGCGTCAAAACATAAAAGCAACGAAATTTGTAAACCAAAAACTATAATTCAGCCATGCGCAATTTACGCACACACTGGAAGAGTGGATGTTCCTTTAAAAATGGATTAAAAAATCCGCCGAGTACTCTGATGATGACTGCATGCAGAGCTGGTCTCACTGAACATCTTTAAAGCGCTTCTAAAAGATTTGGAAACAGGCACATCTGGCTGCAGATGTTTTGAATGTTGATGAATGTTTTTTGATACCTTATGATTGTGAAATTTGCTCTTTGTCTTCGTTTTCAATTGTTATGTTTGTTTTATGTATGCAGCTGTGTAACTGTGGTGCTGCCTATCTTGGCCAGGACACTCTTGGAAAAGAGATTTTTAATCTCAATGAGTTTTTACTCCTGGTTAAATAAAAGTTAAATAGATAAAAACGATGACCCCTCACCACCCCACTTCATGGCCAGTTTAACCCTTTATTATAGTCTAGGTATGTGCGCATTTTGGCGTCTCCATGGTTTTAGGCATACATCTTTGTGAACGAAAACGCATGCATAAAATGAGCTGCATGTGATTGATTATTCACCATTGGATTAGGCCGAAATTAACATCGCACCCTTATGTATTGTCAAAGTGAAAATGACCCACTGACAAGGTGACATGAATAAATCTATTTTGGCCCGATATAGCTGAGGAGAAAATTGCATATCCATCTTTTAGGACAAGAGACTTATTTTCACTCTGTGCCCTGCATGGCCCTGCAGCCTGACACTGAAGGGCATCAGAAAAACATCATTTCAACCGTATAATAATGGAGCAGCGGGGTAACATTGATTTGTCTCTTTGAGTCCCGGTGACGTAGGAGGTTACAATAAAGCAGAGCGTAATTAATGTCATTTATCACTTGTGGGATTTTTTTTGTCACCGCCTTCACAGACAGGGCTCACATACGCGAGCCGTTAACCAATGGGAGAGCTCCTCGAGCCTTTGTCACCGAGCACAGGCACGTGGCTTACTTACACCTGCAGGCTGCAGTGTGTGTGTGTGTGTGTGTGTGTGTGTGTGTGTGTGTGTAAGAGAGAGGTGGAGCGTGCATATGCCTGTGGCACACTTTTAGGCGCAAGAAAAAACAAACATCCCACACATCTTTCACTCTGTTACTTTTTTTTGTAAGATTTCAGAAGTCCAGAATAGAAAGTAATATGCTGTTCTTCTTTTTTTTATTAATGTTGGCTGATATATAATGTATTTCAGTTTTTTTTTAGTTGATTATAAAAATACAAGGACTATATAAGACCAGCTTCAATCAGCCTCTCTCTTGTTCCCAATTTTCCACTCCCCACAGAGAGCACCAGGTGAAATTAAACTCGTTATTTCTCGTTCTCTGCGAATCTGGCATCAGTGTGTTTAATTACAATAGAAGATCTCCCATAATTGGCATAATGAGGCGCAAAAGGCGCACACAATAGGGCTTACAATGCTGGTGTTGTTGCTCCCCCCATTTCGCAGGAGATGGGCTTTTTTTGCTTGGGCTGTGAAAAACACAGTTGGGGATACAACTAGTCTACAAGCCCCTGGTTTTATTTAGATTGATCTCAATCTAGGCAATAAGAATTTTGACCCCTCTTATTGTCTGGCTGACTTTCCCCCGGGCCGTATTTCAAAGCGTCTATATATACCCTTTGAGAGGAGTGAATTGCACCCCTCCGCTCCAGGCCCTCTGGGCTATTGGTAGGACGCAAAAAGAAACAATGCAATGCATGAAACGTAATATTAATCTCCCTCCGTCCTGAATGCAGACAAAGCGCTGTAGAAGGTGCACGTCCATAATGGTTATTGAGTGTTCACCCAGCTGCGCAATTTTCCCCCGTGTGCCCAATGCAAGTCGGGAAAAGGTCATGCAGGGGCTTTGAATAGAAGAGAAGAGAAGCTACTAGTTTGCTCAATTACCGCCACACATACACACACACTACTTTCTCTCTCTCTCTTACACACACACCTCTCTCTCTTACACACATGAGCATAAGTGTGTCAGCTGAAGAATCAAAACCACTACAAAAAACATATAATATAAATAGATTCATCTTTATTTATAAAACTTGTTTACACAAAATATATCTGTTCAAATCGAATATTTACATTTTTTTTAGGCTACACGGAGAACAAGAAGTGCATACATTGATAAAGGTCTCCTTACCACCTATTAAAAAAACACTACAATCTGTCACAGGTAGTAGTAGTAGCCTTGATATTGCTGTCCAGTCACACAACTCATCATCCATGCTCAACTCACTGCCTCACTGACAGCTGGCTCTCACACTGACACTGTCAGCAACAATGTGGAAGTTGTTCATTATTGTTTGTTTGACTCAATGTACAAAAATATGTCTTCATGTTAAAACAATTTATGATACAATTTTTTGTTTTATGAAAAGGTGTAAGGAAACAATGTACATCACATTGTAAAAAACAGTCTGTTGACGCTTCATCATCTTTGTTATTGTGTCTTCTTCTTCTGACAGACGTCATGGCAGCTGAGTGAGGAAGGCAGTCCTGCTCTGATGAAACACTCATCTATAACAAGTCCTCTGGAGCTGCAGAGCCTGCTGTGTCACGTAATAATAATTGCACTTATTCAAACATAACACCAACACAGTTCTTTACTTCCACGCGTCAACGTGACACCGAGGAATCCAACTACCTCCCTTTCTTGTGGGGCGACTATTATTCATGCTCTATGCAACAAGAGGCTCTCTCTCACACACACCCCTTTTCTCTCTCTCTCTTTCTTGCTATTGCTTTGCTCCTGCAGAAGCAGCCCGGGGTGAGGGAGGGAGGCAACCAGATCACTTCCAGACTGATCTGATGCCTTTTTACCAAGTCTTTGTCATGCGCTTTTACGCACAGACGCTTTTACGCACAGACGCATGCTGTGTGGTTCCGGCATGCTTGTCAAGCCTCAGTACCTGTCGAACCAGGTGGTAATGTCTCAGTACCTGTCGAACCAGGTTGTAAAGTCTAACAGCTCCTGCTCCTCGGAGCTCAGAGGCTCATAGCTGCCTTCGTCTGACGAGTAGGTGGAGTGAGGTGACTCCGGGTCTGCAGAGTAGCAGCTGTTGGAGAGCGTCGGCGACGGCGGCAAGCCGCACTGGAAAGCGGCCGACACGGCGTCGTGCTCGTCCAGGAGTTGCTGCAGAGCCCGGATGTACTCCACCGCGGACCTCAGGGTCTCCACTTTGCTCATCTTCTTATTGGCGGCGCCGTTGGGCACGTGCTGCCGCAGCGTCTGGAAGCCCATGTTGACCTGCTTGACCCGGTTCCTCTCGCGCTCGTTGCGCCGAGCCACCGCGACCGGCTGCTGCTGCGGGATGGAGTAGCCGAGGCCGTTGAAGCTCAGGCGCCGCTTGCAGCGCAGCAGCTCCGGCGAGCTGGAGCGCTGTCTCTTCAGCACCTTGGAGGTGGAGGTGTTGGAGGTGGAAGTGGAGGTGGCGGCGCTGCAGTCCTGTGCAGGTGCGTGCAGGCTGAGGCTGGCGTGTCTCTCAGTAAATCCAAAGGTGAATGCAGTCTGCGTGGTGGTGATGGTTGTGGTTTCCATCTCAGCTCAAAACAGTTCCTTCTGGTGAGTGATGGAGATGGATGCAATGCGCGCAGCCTCTTGCGTTTGGCAGTGTACAGCTCTCGTGTCCTTCGCGTGTGTGGCTCTAACTCTAGTTCCAAGTCTCTCTCTCTTGACTGCTTTACTCCACGAGCCGATCTGACCCAAACTTTGGCAGCACTCCTCTTTTTCAACACGCGCCCCCATGCACACCCACCCATGCACACCCACCCTCCTCTTTCTGGAGACGCACGCTTCGTCGCGAGGCCCCGCCCCCGCTGTGTGATTCGACTCCCCCCGAGCCAGGCGCGTGGCTCCGGGAGCTCAATAAACAATCCCGAGCTTTCACTGCGCCGGGAGCACGCGCTGGGCTCATTTACATTCCAATGTCTTCTAAAAGTTGAAGGTCCCATTGGTCGATTCAAAACGGCCCCTGCAAACCGTGCGTAAAGAAAGAAAAAAAGAAAAAAAGAAAAAAAAAAGACAGAGAAAGAAAGGAGAAAAAAAGAAGAGAGAATAAAAAAAAAAAAAAAAAAAAAGTGAATGGTTTTTGGTTCTTTGAAATGCCCTTTTGAATTTGACAATGTACCCCTGGCAAGTCTTCAAATTATCAGTCCCTCCTCCTCCTCCTTGGCCATCTTTCTCTCCTCCAGCTCTTTACAATCACAAATACCAAGGACGCTCTCTGCTGTATCCAGGCTACAGCTTTACACAGCCAAATAAATTGCAAGCGTGTCTCTGAGAGCACAATAATTGGCAATTATAAAGCTCGTAAGGAGGACGCCATAAATGTAAAAAGTAAACACCGTGTTTATGACATGTAGGCGTCCGAAAGAGCACATTATACTGTTACCTCTCAACTTACTTGGCAGGTGGAAAGTCTTGTTAAATTCACATACAACTCTTGACCTCCCATCTGAATGCAGTTTATTTAGTGTTGTGTGCAGGCTATACTCTTTTTACGCGCATGTAGTCTGGTAGAAGCCAACTCTTCGTGCAGATGCACCAATGCAGCATTTCAGCACCACATCTGACTGGACAGTTAAACACAACAGCATCGTCATCCTCTTAGTTTTTGCCTTTCTGCTGACCTGAGTCGCATGTATATTTGTTTTAAATCAGATTTAGTTTCATTCACTTTTGTCAAAAGCTTCGAAATATAGGCTACGTTTCGTTTGTGGAAAAGTCTCCTTACCAGCAAGCAAACTCTGGCAGTGAGGCAGTCTGAGTGGAAACGTAAAGACTGGTCAGCCTATAATAAATAAGGGACACTTGCGACCTCTGGTGGTAAAAAAAAAAAGTGGCAACTGCCTCCTGCTATAACACATCTGTGTTCTGTTGTGATTGCTTCATGGAGAGGGGGATTCCCTGACAGCTTTAGTGGTTAAACATCTAAGTCTGGGCTGAGATTGCACTTAACTCTGCCCAGCCCACATGGCTTAGAAAACCCCCACATATTCATAACACAATAAGTCCAAAAATAAAGAAACAACTTTCACAATCAGATCATCAGACCTTCAAATGTCCACAACAAAATGTGTAAATCACTGACAAAAACTTTAAACTGGAGAAATCAGAGTAAATACTGTCTTAATAAAATATAATAGACATATAAATATTAAATAGAGGCCTGCTAATTATTTAATGAGGTGCCAGAGACATATAAGAAGCAATAATCTGAACATAGGCCTACTTGACCATTAAGTAGCCTGCCTTATTTCATGTATAAAATCGGTGTTTTGGCTTTATAAAATATAGATATATAATTAATTACTATCAATCAATCTATTTATATATTTTGGAGTTTAAACACATTAGAAATGGTTGTTTTTCTTCTCCATAATGTGCAAAACAAACCAAACCGTGACCCAAAAAAACGTAAAACAAACCAAACCATGAACCGTTGCACCCCTAGAATCAATTGTGTCAATATTAAACAATCACTCCAATGTTTGATCCTCTGTACACCAGAGTATAGAAGAGTTGTGCTGACACTCTTAAATCATCATAATCCAATACAAAATAAAATGGCACTCACTTCACACTTCTCCCCAAATCACACAGCTCACACCATCTTCTTTCTGAATACTTTAATATATCGAATATATATTTTAGCACATTATCCTGGGCAAAACTTTCCTTTGATAATACTCATATATTTTTCAAACTATTTGTCAAACTTGAAAAAATGTTGCTTTTGTTAAACTTACCATTACAACACAAATATTGTAACTATGTCATACGTATTCAATTTATGAAGAAGAAACACTCTCCTGAAGGGAATATCATCATCTTTTCCTAGAGGCTTGAGGCTTGAGACAAGTATACTTTGGATATTCCCTGCATTGGCCTGTGTGCTGTTTCATGTTAGTGCTTTCTATGGTAATCCCCACTTTCAAACTCTCAGATTCCCCCTTTATCTGCTCCCTCTGCCTAGCCAACAGCAGAGGGCGCTGAGTGAAAATAAAAGTGAAAACCCTCTGATACACTAGTTCATTTAGACAAGTTTATTTATTTAAATAGCCTCTATTTATTAAAATCTCCCCTGATGCTACATCTGAACAGTGTCTGATAAAGCTGTCAAAAAAAAATTACTGTGTCAAGAAAAATGTTTTTGTGTGTCGTGTATTCGTTGGAACCCGCACACTAAGAATGATTCACCTCCTGACATGGTGCTGATGAATGATAACAAACATTGTGAAATTCACAACAGACATTTTGGAGCAAAACTCCTGAGTAGGACAAATGTATCAGTCAAAGTTTCATGTGAGCTTTAGCAGGACAACAACTCAAAACACACATCCAAAAGCACTCAGGAACGGTTCTTTAAAAGCCATGGGGGGATGTGAAGTACGGCATGTGTGTGTGTGTCCTAAATTCATGTTAAATTAAATAATAGTCACAAATGTAAAAAAAATAAAGTATAATAAAATACAATAACATTTGATAAAAGATCAAATTCCTATGACTTTGACATCACATCTTAGATTATTGTTTTTCTCTTAGTCGCGCCCCCACACGTACACACCAGTTTACAGTAAGCTGAAGCGTGCCAACGTGTTATTCATAGGTAAGGGTGCGGTTATTTATGAGAACTGGAGCAGGTTTTTTGAAACACAATGTGCCACAACACCCACGATTTCAGAATTTTTCTTTTTAAAACAATAACTCAAGTCAACAGTGCCTCATATCTAACACACACACACACACACACATGAGAGAGAGATAAGTGTGTGTATCTTTCTGTGCGTGAGTGCTACAGATAGCGAAATGGCAAGCAAGATACAGATAATCTAGGATCCCAGTAAAAACACCCTTTTATAAACATCAAAAGTTGAACTGTAATTGTGCTTAATATAAGTCTCTCCTCCGATAACTCATATGCATGTTTGTGCTGACAAAGTAAGGGCCTGTGTACCTGTGTATGTATATCTCACGCGTATCTTTTGAAGGTTACTGTGGCGTCACACTAGAAGTCTAGAAAATATGCTCAGAGCAAACCTGTTGACCTTTCCTCTGTGTCACGTGATCTGCTTCATGTTTTGCCACAAAAATATCCCATATTTCATAAATTAACACTGATGATATTGCCTTTGCACTGTGAATATTAGTGTGAAATAGGATGTGAGCCCTCCATGTGGTCTAACAATAACCCGGTTACATCCTTCCCGAGTGGCCTTTGTTTTCTACAGGGGGCCTTATACGAGGACTGAGCTGTATTTCCGAAGAGCAGGGAAAGGGAAGTGCTCCCTAAGAGTATGTATCGCTTCCCTATTCCTGACACATGTATACTGCGCTGTAGCTGTGTGTGAGCCATATTTCTTAAAAAGTTCATCACTAACACAGTCTGCGGTCAGGACACAGCCAGACAACGGAAAGCATAATTCTCCCCTTGAAGCAAGTAAAGACATTTAGGCTTAGCATGCACACTAACCCAACATACAGTTCCTGACCTTTTGTACTTTGGATAAGATAATGGATGGATAGGAGCCCAGAGAGGACTGAAGAAAATAAATACTTTACAGTTGCGCTTCCTTGTTAAGTGAAGTTAGAGAACGCTGATGGTAGAAAGAGGAAGTGAGGCCTCGTTTGGAGCGAGCTAAGTAGTGGTGTTTAGTATTATAGATCAACCTGCATGTCATGGAAATAAGGGAGTCCCCGCTGCACTCTCACTCACTGTATGGTTATTAATATTCGTTCTCATTCAAACGCATGACACAACCGCACACCTGCAGGACTCTGACTAAAAGTACCACATTATCACTTGAGTACACTGCACATTTGTTACTAACTTTATGCGGGGCGTTCACTGGTGGATTCTTTTGTCTGAATTCACTGGAACAGGGTTGGTTTCATGATGGGACTCTATTTTAGTGAGCAATACCTCTCCAAAAGTACAGGTCAGAGCAGGTGGAGCGAAATGCCAAGCTGCCTCTTAACTGACAGGTCATCTGAACTGACTTACAAAATGTTCGGTGGGCCTTCAATCTTACCAGTAGGGGGGGGCATAAGGTAAGGGGGGGAGGCATAAGGTGCCCTCTAGGGGGCCCTTCCAGTGGAGAAAACATGATGAAGTGCCCTCTAGAGTGCCCTTAAAGGGACTGTTTGTAACTTCTTACACGTATAAATCACCCGGGTCGGTGTCACATGCGCACTCGTATGTGTGGCTACGCTGTTCAGACAAGACTCCAACACAAACTACACGGAAGCACCAAAACCGCAAAGTTATATCTAGTGAACCCCGGTTGCAAAACAGTGTTGGTTGCGGTCAGAGTACACGGGGGAGACCGTAGCTTTGGTCTCCAGGGACGGAGTCTCTGCTGTACTCTGCTCCTCTGCCAGCTTGCCTTCACTCAGCTCGCTCCACCTCACGTGCATGCGCACACACTACACACTGCAGAAGAGTTAGTAGCTCTGAGAATATCTAGTGAGTGGACGTTTATGCAGAAATAACTGCTGCAGCTCCTCCAGACCAACAGAGGTTTTCCGTGTCTTGTGAAGTGACGGGGCTCCGCAGCGAATTACGTTATCGTCTCCGACCGGGTGCCGGTGTCTCCCTCCGACCGCGGTCGGGAGGCTGAAGCAGGAAAAGCCAACACTAGGATCAGCAGTGATTCATGGAGAGACCTTCATCTGGTCAGCTAACATTACTGCCAAGCAGGTGAAATATAGAGTGTTATTGTGGTTTTAGCTGATGTGTGTCACCTCACTGTTTTGATTGTCGTTCATGTCTATGTAGAGCGAGCACAAACACTAGCCCTATGCTGACCTTCGTTGACTTAACGGCCACAGGTCTTACAAACAGTCCCTTTAATGTTTTTAGCCCCTATACCCCTCAGACAGCCTGAGTCCGCCACTGTCTATAGTTGTTTATAGCTGTTTATAATAAAGTTAAATCAAGAGCATCCTAATTGTCACTTGTCCTGTATCTCCTTGTTCCAATACTACATTAAAACCATAAGGCATATATCTATATTGTGTGAAATATTAAAGCCCCCCACATTTTTACGGATGCAACATAACATTTGAAATGTCGGGTACATACATACATTTTATAACTCGTGTCAGTTATGACATCATAATTCAGCATCACATACACCTGTAGAATGTCTCATAATAGATACTTGGCAGCACTAAACTGCCCACGTGGTTCTCGCGTGGGTTAACCGGTTTTTAACAACATAGGCTTGGCATCACTCACACTATTATAAAACTAATGATGTACTCAATAACAAGGCTTGACAACTGGGTGATGATATACGAGAAAACATTCCCTTGGGGAGGTGGATGATGAAATGTAAGATGACGCAATGACAGAGATTGGACACATTCAGCAACTTTCACTTTCACTCGGAAAGCGAGAAATTCCACTTTTCCAACCAGTTGTGCATCCGGTCTGCAGAGTGTGTGTTAGATTTAACTACCGGGAGCAGCTTAAAGGTCTGTTTAATGCTGTGTGTGGGGCGGTAACGTCGTGCTGGTCCTTGAATCGAACTCACCCATGCGTGAGTCGGAATGAACGCCGGATGCGCTGCGCCCTCCCACCAGCCTCCCACTGGAGGAGGAGACATCAACACGTCATATTGGCACTGGTGTGGCTTCTATAACACTCAGCAAAGCTTTCTCCGAGGATCCAAACCAACAGCTCTTTGTAGAGAGCAACACATCTGCTGAGACATGCAAAGGTAGGGAGACAAACATCCTCATCTCTTTCTCTCCCTGTCTTATTATTTAGGATTATACCATTATGTTTCTTCTGTGTAGACTAGTGTGAGTGAAACTTGCTGTGTGTGTGTGTGTAGATTTGTGTGGCAATAAAAGTATAAAACTTGATTTATTCAGATCCTTTTGGAGGCTATAATGTGTTTAGTGTGCATGTTCTTAAAATTGCTTGGCCAGACCATGTTTTGGATTACAGTGGGCTATGGGTATTTGTCTAAAAAACACTTTACTGTGTGTAAGCTGCAAAGATAGGGAGACAAACATCCTCATCTCTTTCTCTCCCTGTTTTAGGATTACATCATTAGGTTTCTTTCTTCTATGTAGACTAGTGTGAAACTTGCTGTGTGTGTAGATTTGTGTGGCAATAAAAGAAACTTGATTTATTCAGATTCTATGGAGGCTATAATGTGTCTAGTGTGCATGTTCTTAAAATTGCTTGGCCAGACCATGTTTTGGATTGCTATGGGTATTTGTCTAAAAACTGTGTGTAAGCTGACTGCACTGTGCTGTGTGTTGGGTCTTATTTCCTCTCTCTGATCTGTCATGTTTCCTTCTCAGCCCTCCCAAGCCTCAGTTTGCCAGCTGGCTCATAGAGCAGGTGGAGACGGGCCAGTACACGGGCCTGCGCTACGAGGGCCAAAACAAGTTCAGAGTCCCCTGGAAGCACAACTCCAGAAAGGACTGCAACGAGGAGGATATTAAAATATTCCGGGTAGGTTGCAATACTAGTGTTATCCATCCGGCATGTGATTAGATAACAATGTTGCTTTGTTGACATCTGTCTGATACAACTGTAGTGATACTGTATGTAGTTTGAAGTGTGATATTGTGCCACAAACACTCCTCATAGGCAGTTTCTGAAGAATATGACTTGGTGCTGAAGTATGGCAGGTGTTGACAGGGGGCAGTTATAGCATGCCAACACCAGTGGTGGCACTTCCACTTCCCTTGAGTCAAAGTAGCCATACCACAGTGTAAGTGGTTAAAGCTGCAGTGGGTAAAAATAGAGCAAATATGATTAAAATGTTTTTGTTTTTTTTATAAAATGGTCACTATATCCTGACAGTAGTGCATGAGACAGGTAATCTGAGAAAAAAAATCATGTGCCTCTGTCTCCTCCGGTGTCCTCCGGTGCTCCTAATGGCATCTTCAAGATTTCGAATACCGGAGGAAAACAACCAATCAGAGCCGAGCTGGATCCTGCCATCTCTGAGCAGCTGTCAATCACTCGCAAACTCCGATCAAACAGTCAAACTAGGCAGCGCTGATCAAATATGAATCAATGAATCAATTACTGTAATGCCTATTTCTCGCCCAAAATGTTTTCAGAAACATCTTGTAGTGTACTGTTTAGCTGTAAAATTAGAAAGTTTGTGACCCTGCAGCCATGTTGAGATCAGTTGAAGAAATACCAAGCACCGCCCACCAGCCGGAGCACAGCCAATAGGAACGCTCTCTCTGAAATGACCTGTGATTGGTCAAAGTCTCCCGTCACGGGCTAGATTTTTTAAAGCCTGAAAACAGAGCCATGAGGAGGTGCAGAAGTCTAGTTTTCTCTCAGAGCACTTGAATTACAATATGATGAAAGGTTATTATGGAATTTTTGCCCAATGATGCCAAAAACTTTCTGCCTGCTGATACTTAAAAACAAAAACTCAATTACAAGTAAAAACCCAGCATTCAAACTTTTCTATAAGAAAACAATGAAAGTAACTGCAGGGAAATTTAGTAATTTGCTGCTATAGAAGCACTCATTGTGGGGAATTTGGAAACCTGAGGTGCTTTCCCTCATGTAATTAATGCATTTATGATGCAACATCATAATCTGTGTTATTGATCATAATTAAATGTGAGATTGTTCATTTTTGATGGCAGGACAGCCTCTTTTGTTTACATGTGGACTGTATTTAACCTTCTCTTCTCATGGTTCAGGCCTGGGCAGTAGCAAGTGGCAAAATCTACGACTTCCCCACCGACAAGGCCAGGTGGAAAACCAACTTCCGATGCGCTCTGAACAACCTCTCGGTGCGCTTCAAGATGGTAGAAGATAATTCCAAGAACTCTGACGACCCTCATAAAATCTATCAGATCATCAACACTGAGTGTAAGACGACTAGTCACTTAATAAGCCTTCTACTTCCACCATGTTTTGAAGTTTGAATGCAAATGAATCTGTTTTCTTATCGGCAGACAACTATGAACGTCTGCCAACACAAGCGTCTCAGGAGGATTCTGACATGTCTCAGGATATCTACAGCGTCCCCACAGAGTGCTTCCCCTCAGGAAATGAGGTGCCTGGAGTGCATACTTTCACTTCTGTCAAATGGTTTCAAATCACAAATATTTTTTCTGTGGTGTTTGCTTCCTTTCAGTACTTACAGTGTTATTAAATGATTGTTTTTGTTCTCCAAACAGCTTAATCTGCTTAACAATTTCATGGCCTTGGATCTTGGCAACCAGCCACAAGGTAAAGTACAGAGTCTTGTGCAAAGACTCTTCTATATAACCATAGAAGTCATAAAAGAACACCCTCTCCAGCTGTTTATGATTTTACATGGTGTATAACGAAGGTTGAATATAGTTTAATCTGCTTTTTATTGTTTTTAATAGAGGAGCAACTGTGGGTAGATGACTATGGTCAGCACAATCCAGCTGTCCCTGGAAGCTATCCCGTAGCAGCTGAGAACCACCAAGAGCTTTTATCAGATCAGCCTGCTTACTGCGAGGGTATGTTCAGACCAATAAAATCTAATTGCTTTATTGAAATGAAATGCTGGACTGGGAAAACATGTTTTTTTGATTGTATATGTAAATATTTGATCATGTCTTTGTTTTGTTTTTTTGCAGTAAATCCTCCGCCAGTCCTCAGTTCACCTATGCAGCCAAGTATATACGACCTGGAGATCTCCATTCACTACAGGAAAAAAGAAATGCTAAAGACCACATACACCACTGCCCTTCTCCAGCTCCACTACCACCAGGAGGCCCCTGAGCTCAACGCCCATCACCTCTGCTTCCCCTCCACTGACGGCCTGCTGGACCAAAAACAGGTACATGATCACATCAGCTGGACATTACATGTGACTTAGTTAAATAAAAATCTGCCATAAACTACTGAAAAAAAAAAAAAAAATGAACAGTTTATCTCACTTTCTTTGGCCAATGGTGTAATATATATATATATATATATATATATATATATTACTGTTTTTAACTTGACAAACATGGTGAATGCATTTCCTTCCTCATAAAACATATGCTAAAGCCAATTTTTTAAGTATTTTAAATTGTGCATTGTTGGCTAGCAGTCTTCCTCTTTGCAGCCTTTGCTGGCACATTACTGCTTTTCTTGCCGTGTCACTACCACGTGTGGATAGGCGGAATAGTGTGAAACTTTTGGCAGGGATGTGTATATCATGTCACCCACGTGTATGTGCACAAGAACCATCAAAACGCGAGACCCACTCATAAAAACATTGCACCTTAGCTCTACTAGTGGTCAGAAACTCCACAGGGTACCTTTTAAAAGGTATGGTTGGTAGTGCTGTTCAAATACATTATACATGGACATTATAATACGTTATATTAGTTGAAATTCTCATTACATCCCGACAGCAATCAATAAATCAAATGCTCTGACGACACTTAAGAAAAAAATGTGGTATCTTTGACTGTCGCAGGATTGTAATAAGCCCGTCCAATCATTGCATTTGGCCTGAATGCAATGATTGGACGGGCTACCTGCCTACCCACTTGCGCTCATTGCACATCAACAAGCTGCTAGCTTGACAGCTGTGAGTGCCAACAATAGCCATGTTCATTGTTTACATTCATAATGATAATTTTGGGGGAGTGGCTTTTGAGGGAGGCCTGAAGGGACGGACTTGGTGACAGACTTGGTGACTTTCTCTCTAGATTTAGGGTCTTTTGGAGCTTTTGGTGCTGCTAACTACTTTCATTGGAAAAGAGTTGGCAACCCTGTTCTGGGTTATTTCGGTTGAATCTTGTATTTCCATCTAGTGTACTCTTGCTGGTTTTTTTTAGGTTTAAAAAAAAGACTCACCGTGAGACGTGTTAAATTGAGCAAGTTGTGGAAGTTTCAAAAAAGTTCAAGATAGAGGAAGAGAGAGGGATGTAAGAAGTTTGGAGTTTGCTCCTCTACAAAGAACTTTGATCAGCATATCAAATATTTAAGGATTTAACTTTCCTTTAAGTTTATATACTGCTGTACATCCTCAATGTGTTAAAGCTTTTTATATATGGAAAAGTTTTTCTAATCACAACTTCCTTTACACCAGATTGAGTACACCAACCGCATCCTTAACAGCATCCAGAGGGGTCTATTACTGGAGGTACGGGAAACTGGGATCTATGCCTGGAGGCAGGACCGGTGCCATGTGTTTGCCAGCACCAGTGATCCCAGTTTGGCTCACCCAGACCCAACCAAGCTGCCCCAGAACACCATGGTGGAGCTCCTCAGCTTTGAGAATTATGTGAATGGTAGGTGTGGGCTCTTTACTACTTATTACTAATATTATCACGGTTACATTTTAAGTGAAGCCAGCATCACTTTGCACTGTGAAATAAATGGTTGAACCTGTATGTTTCAGAACTGAGGCACTTTAAAGAGAGCAACGGTGCCTCTCCTAACTACTCCATCAACATGTGCTTTGGAGAGAAGTTTCCTGATGGAAAACCTTTGGAGAAGAAGCTCATCGTAGTCAAGGTAACCCTCTTTAATATCTTTCCTGAGCTTCACCTCAAAGACATACAGTATTTGAGATCATTTCCCTTCACTTATGCAGTTATTTTAAAGAGCTGTCTCAATGTGTCACTTTGCTACTCCCTGTAGGTGGTCCCTCTGATCTGTCGACACTTTCATGAGATGGCCCAGATGGAGGGGGCTTCGTCTCTCCACAGCGCCAACGTCAGCCTACAGATCTCACAGAACAGCCTCTTCGATCTAATCAGCTCCATCTTCAGTCTGCCGATAGTTGAAGAGCCGGCACGAGCTGCTGCGCCTTTTCTACCTCAGATCTGATGTGTTATCTCTAACTTGTTCCTAATGGGACCATTTCTACTACCTGCTGGACCACACCCTGCCTTTACCTAAAGCTTCACTTAAAAATAGCCAAACTGGTGACCTATTGAATGTGTTAAGAGTAGATGAAGCATAATGATGTGCCATTATTGATCAACTGTAACTCCAGCTTTGCATTATCTCTTGTTCACATTAGTCACAAACTGACACTTTATCACTACATAAGTAGAAATGAACTCCTCCACTGTTGGACTGTTACATTACTCAACTCAAAGGCCTTGCCTTGGAATAAACCTTTATATGATTACTGTAAATGTCAAATCATCTCTTAATGAAATGTATTGTTTTATTTGATACATGCATGTATTAACCAAATGATGCCTAACATGATGGGAAATCCTTTCTAACATGTTAAGTGTTTGGTTTTTGATCACATATTTATGAGCTTGTAAAATGCAAATGGAAGTTAAATAATGTATAAGGAAGATTTTTTATGTGTCATGCAGCCATTAACTGCAATATACTGTATGTCCATATTTGTGGTGAATTGTTTTGCACTTCAGAATTTGTTAAACGTTTTTATACTCTGCTGGTCATTTTTGCACTTTTCAAACTAAATAAACCTTACTGGCATTATTTAGATTTCCAATAAACCGTTAACTGTAACCTTGAATGACGTCTCATTTCATTACCACTGTGCTGTAGCGTATCACTCGTAAATGCTGGGAAGTAATATACGGAGAGAGTATAATAGATCACTTTAAAAAACACTTTAGGGTATAATATACTGATTTCTTAAAGCTAAACCGAGACTTTTTCCAAAGAAAAATTAATCTTTGAAAACTTAAGGTTCGTCCATAATAACCCAAAAAGAAATGAAGACAAAGATCCTATTTTTTTTCCGTTAAAACAATGACACTGAAAAGAAAATACAAAAACTATACTCACTATAATTCTCAAAGTATATCCAAACCGAAATATGACACTAGGACAAAATATGAGCAAGTAATTGAATTCAACTGAGACAAAACCCTATTTATCATCAGTGATTTATTATCATTTGTGTTCCCTCTATAGAAACACCTGGCCTGTCTGATCAAGTAAATGCAGAAAAAAGAAAAATACATTCAGATAAACATGAGCACCTGTTTTTGTAGATTCGTCCACTCCTAGTCCTTGGCGTTATGAAGCAGAATTAAACGTGACAACACAGTACAAAGCAAGTCCAACTACCCACCTGATCCGTCTTTACACAAACTACTAAAGACAACAAAATGCTGGACACACAGAATAACATTCTCATGAACAATTCTGTTAAAGAAAGCAATGTTGTAAAGGATATCACCAAGGAGTAAGGTTTAAGACACAATGACAAAGCAGTCAGAATGAGGCTGTAATTAAGTACTGCAGGTGAACACTGAACGGATGTTCCCAACTAAAGCGCTTGTGTTTACTTCCATCATACCTACCTTGGAAAATGCTGCAACTTATGAGATGTTCCACTGTTTTTTTATGATAATATGGACTATAAATTGAGCTCACAAAACCTTGATATCATGCCAATAAAATGAGCTTAATATGTATTGATAAACTTTAAATACAGAAAGAAAAAAAAACTTGTTAAAATGTTTGCGGATGTGAGAGCATCAGGTAAGACAGTGACAAAATATAGACATTTTTGCACAATAATGGGTACTGCAACTCAGCCATTGAGTCTGTATTATAACCCTTTTCACTCCAAAATAAAATCTATACTACCTTCTGTGGAGCGGTAGTCTCCATTGTTTAAAAACAGAATGCCCAAAAACAAATGTAATCGTTTTTATTGAGGGAAATGGTGCGTTTTTTTTTATTATTATTATTTTTACTAGTTAGGCACAAAAACAAAATATTCCCTGGTTTTCTACATTTCAATAACGGGTTGAAAAACGGGTAACACTGACACTCAAAGGAAAAAGGTGCCTAAAAAGAAGAGGCTGTTATCTGAGCTGAGTGACTCCATTATTCAGTTCAAATTGCTAAGCCAGAATTCACCTGTAGAACGCTGAACTAGATTCAGCTCATCAGACATGGATATTAGACAGATAACGGAGGCTTTCAAAATACAAAACACAAACTCTATAAACTAGAACCATTTATGTCAGCCATTCACAACAGGCAACACAGATGAAATAAACATATAAGTGGATATATCAAATCTATATTATTTACAACCAAATCTAAAATTGTTTTATTACTCTACTGATAAAGTTTCTACAAAAATTGCATAACAGTGTTGTTCCTTGATGTGACAAACCTCTTAAATATGCATACTCTGCATATTTTTATACCTTTTTTCTTAACCAAACAAAAAAGTTTTGCCACTGATAAATACCCCTTCACTCTCACCAAACAAAACAAAACAAAACAGCCATCCTCCCGGTGGAGAAAAGCTACCCGATTTATCATGCCACGGAAGGGACTTTGAGATTTGCCTCTTTAAGGCACAACCTCGAGGTCTCCCGTTGAGTTTCTGAGCTGTACTACACAAAGAGACCAGAGTCTTGGCAGTGACAGTCCAAGTGTAAGACATCAACAGGTGCAGTTCAGGTGATGTTCAAGTGATCAACAAAAAAAAGTTTGTCCTGGAAATTCAATTCGATATCAAGCTCGACATCGTAGAAAATGTTCCATCTTGAAGATTTGAGCGAATCTTAGTTAACTGATTAGTTTGTAAGAGAGTTTGAGATCACACCTAGCTGTCGGACACAAAGTAAAACATATGAATATGAAGTGTTTGCAGTGGGTGTGGCTGTCCTTGCCTGTAATTCACGCCTCCTCATGGGCTATCAGACATTCCCATGGCCTCAGCCTCCTGCCCTAAGTCCTCTCCTTTCTTGTGTTTCCTAGCGTGTTTGTATTTGTCCACATATGCCTTGACCAGATTGCCCACCTTCACTGGGTTGATCTCCCCACTCTTGCTGTGGCACACCTGGTGACCAGGAACACAAGACAATTACATATAAATTCCTAGGAAACAACTCGTTCAACTGATGACCTGAGAGTTTATTACTATTAGGGCTTTAAGTTATTGGTTGGCGACAAACCTTTCTGCATCATTTTGAACCCACCTTCTGGACGGCTTTGCGTAGAATCTCTTTGTATTCATCCTTGTTGATGTCTCGGTTCTGGTAGAAAGGCTTGATGGCGAGCTTCACCTCTTCTATAGCTCTCTCCTGCATGTGCAGCTTCTTCAAATACTGACGGCAAGAGCAAAACATCACAAATGTCATGACATATTTTCCACAAATATTCTCAAAGTACTAAGGAGTTATAATATTTATTTAAAACCAAAGAACGTGAGAGATTCACCTGGTCTTTCCTTGACGAATCTCCTTCCTCTGCCTCTCCTGGTACACCATCAGATCTAGAGGAGGTACCGAGCGGATCGACAGCGTCCCTCTTGGAAGGGTGACTGACAGCTCCAGTGATGTCCTGTGAAAGTCAAGGGAAATGATATGGATGATAGGAAAATTCATCCTTCCATCCATTATCTGTAACCGCTTATCCTATTCAAGGTCGCGGGGGGGCTGGAGCCGATTCCAGCTGACATTGGGCGAAGGCGGGGTACAACTTGGACAGGTAATCAGCCTATCACAGGGCTGTCACATAGAAACAGACAACCATTCACACTCACAGTTATTAATCTAACCTGCATGTCTTTGGACTGTGGGAAAAAGCCGGAGAACCCGGAGAAAACCCACGATAACACGGGGAGAACAATGATAAGAAAATGAAAAGATTGCACTAGGATGGAATAAAAGATAGATTAAGTAATTTAGGGCTGCAGCTAATGATTATTTTCTTGATTAATCATTTTATCAATAAAATTGTGAAAAATGCCCATTATGATTTCCCACAATCCATGAAGATGTATCCAAGTTGCTTTTTTTATTTGACCAAGAGTCCAAAATCTTATACAGACTTGGTAAGGATAAATATGGTAAGGACTTAGATTGAACCATTAAATGTGTAAACAACAGTTTTGATTTCCACAGAAACGTTTTTACTTTCGTTTAGCCTGAAAACACTTCAGTATCAGTTTTAGTTTCGATCACATGACTTCACCCAGACAACACACATTTGCTCCTTCTAGGTAAACACTGCCACCTTCTGGTCATTTCAACACATTAAACGCTTGATGTCTGAAAATACATAGTTGTTTGAAATATTAGGTTAACTCTGCGGTAACAAGTGACTTGGTCCTACCTGACTGGTTGTCTGGACTGTTGAAGGGGGTCTGCGAGCTCCTTCCTGCTTCAGCTTCAGTTTATAAAGCGACAGCTCTGTGCAAGAAAGAAATCAGAAAGCATTTAGCTGAGAGCCAGATACAAAATACAGATTTGATCTTTGCCTGCAAGACAAAATATCAAGATAAAATGTTATCAGTGTGTGTTTAAGAAAAAAATATATATAAATAGGCAATTGTATGTGAAACTTGATCTAGAATCACTTTTTATATCCTAATTATTTGTCTCGTCAGCAAACAAAAACTGGTGCGAAGCATGAATCCAGCAGCTACACTTACTGCTTGCTGATTTCTCTGGTTGAGGCCCCTCAGGCTCCTGTATATTCCAGGTGACCCTTTTCACCTGAGGCTTGGATTTCGCTCCCACTACAGTCGATGCCTGTTCATTCTTCTCCTCTGCTGCTTCCTCCTCTTGTTTGACAGATGCAGCGCTTTCCTCCGTGCGCTCAGATTTCACATAGTCCAGGTTGTCTAGCATCACATCAACATTAAAGTCATCATCAGAGTCCGAGGGTTGCTGAACTTCCTGCTTCACTTCCTGCTTCACAGGGACAGTCGACCCAACGGTGTCTGGTTGTTCTGTGGAGGCCATCACCTCTGGCTGAGACTGAGAGACTGTGTCCTGGAGACCGTGTGCTGTAACAGGTGTGGTCAATGTAGAAAATGAGGTGGCAGGGGATAGGTGGCATGATTCTGGGGAACTTGGCTCGGATTTAATTACTGGGAATACACAAGTCTCAGTGCTGACTTCACAAGTCTCAGTCTTGATTTCAAACCTCTCAGTCTTGACTTCAAACCTCTCAGTCTTGATGGGTTCTTCTTTGTTTCCCTCCTCATCTATGCTTTTGGTTATCATCAAAGCACAAATGTCAGTTTCTTCTTTCTTAATTGGTTTAGTAAGAGAAAAAGAATCTTCAAACATATCAAGAGATTGTTGTTTTTCTTTCTTAATTTCTTTTCCAACCTTCACCTCTTCCGTCATTTCTGCTTTTGTGGCCTGTTCGTCTGCCTTGAGGTCTTTCCCTTTCTTTTTATCTTTAGACGTGTCAGTAGAGGAGGGAGTCTTCTGTTTATTCACTGTGGCAGCTTTTTTCTCTTTGAGGGAGCTTCGAGCGATAGCCTTCTCTTTTTTCTTGCCCTCTACCTGTTTTGTGTCTTTAGAGGACGAAACACAGGACCCTGAAGTTTTCTGAGAACTCTTGGATGAAGATCCTTCTTCTTTCCTTTTCTCTCTTGAGCTGGACCGAGACCTGCGTCTCCTCTTGTCTTTTGACTGTGACTCCACCTTGTCTCTGGAAGAGAGAGAGGGTTGTGGCAGGCGTGCTGGGTCTTTCCTCTTTTCCCTGGACCTGGATCGCGATTTTGAGTGAGATCGACCACGTTTATGGTCCTTCGATATAGATCTGGATCTGGACCGTGATTTTGAGCGAGATCGACCACGTTTAGGGTCCTTCGATATAGATCTGGATCTGGAACGTGATTTTGAGCGGGACCGACCGTGTCTCTTGTCCTTTGACACCCGTCTTTTATCACAGTCTCGCTCTTTACCATCATTTCTCTCCTTGCTCATTTGTTTATGCTTCTTCCTCGTTGAACGCTCTATGCTGCTAGAGCTGGAACCAGACCTGAAATCAGTAATGAGAGACACAGTCTCATTAATATAGAACAATCGTAATGTTGTGTTAATATTCATATTAATATTATTGTGTACTTTTGTATTTTGATGATTTGGCAATATTGTTTTTTGGAAACTTTCATGCTAATAAAGCCACTTTGAATTGAATTGACAAAACCCGTAACTTAAGAAAACTATGTGGTCCTCAATAGAGAATGTCAAACGGGTGGTTACCAAATAGTGGATACCAGGAATATTCGGCAAAGTATTACATATTTACCTAGATCGCCTCCTGTCTTTGGATCGGGACCGGGACCGCTGTCTCTTTCTGCGAGTCTTATCAGGGGAATGGGACTGAGAGCTTTCTGATGTTGAGTGTGCCCTCCTCCTCTCTCTGGACCTTGATCGCCTGGAACTCCTTTCTCCTTTGTCCTTCTCCTTTTCTTTCTGTCGGCCTCCATCGCCTGAGGCATGATGGTCTCCTCTCCTGCCTCTGTCAGTCTCTGGACTGCTAGAGCGTCTCTCCTTCGAAGCTTGGAGGGTCTTCTTCTTATGGCCTGAATCTCTCGACTTGGGAGATGATTTGGAATCCGATTTACTTTCTGGCTTGTGTTTCTTCTTGGTGGGAGCAGAGCTAGATGCTGATGAATCGTTTTTACAGTCAGGTGGAGCTCCAACACTCTCTCCACTCTCCTCCCCTAGAGTCTCTCTTTCAGTCTTTACAAGGTCCAGGCTGTGTTGAAGAGGTGGTGTTGTGTCTGCTGTCTCTGACTTCAAACTTTTTACACTGTGACCAAACCTTTCAGCTTCGCCTGCATCATCTAACCCTGGCTCTTTCTTAACTTTAGTGGAAAGTAATGATGTTTGTTTCTCAGTCTTAGTGTTTAGTAATCGAGTTTCTTTTTCTACCTTGACATATTCCTCTAAGAATCTGAGCTCCCGTGATGTGGTTTCCTGAACACTAGCTCTCCTTGGTTCTTCTTGTGAGACCTCGGTCTCCTGTGTTTCAGTTTTCACAGCAACCAGGTCCTGCTTCCTTTGCACTAAACCTTTCTTGTTTCCTAAACTAGGAGCCTTCTCCTCACGTGTGGTGAGTCGGGAGCTACCGTCCAGGCTCTCATCATCTGAGCTGCTCGAGTCTGACAGAGTGGGATCAAAGGGGTCGTAGATAGTATCACTCTCTTGTTCCTTATTGGCCGACGTACGTGATGCCAGGAGCATCTGTTTGTCCCTGTGCATCTGTCTCTTTTTTACGTCATCTTCCTTTTCTCTCCGGGGTGCCGGCGTACTGCTTCCAGCAGCAGCAGGGGATGACGAGTTGCTTAGCCGCCTTGACTGCCAGGAGTTCCCACTGGTGTTAATGCGGAAGCTCACCGATGAGGAAGAAGAGGAAGAAGAGGAATAACGTGGATGGTTGGCAGAAGAGCCAGTGGAGGAGGAAGAGGATGAGAATGAGTTGGAGAAGGCTGAGGACGAGCCGGCTCTGTCAGGCCTCTGCGCCTGATCGTCAGTCCTGCCCTTCTGCTGGTCGACACTTTGCTGCCTTCCCTTATCCCCAGCGAGGCTGTTCATGCCTGTATCTGGCACGCCGTAACCATTACTACTAGAATTACTACTATTTCCCCTACCACTACTACTGCTGCCACTGCTGCCACCTTGACTAGCGTCATCATTTGCGACACCACTGCTCTCCCTTTTTATTTTTGGTATCCTAGGAAGCACTGACACATCTACCCACATGGGCTTTAGATCAGCTTTTTTAGGTTGGGACTGTGATGAGGCCACTCCCTTGCTTTTGGAGCTGGAGTCTACAGTGGATGAGGAGGGGCTGGGGGAACTAACTCCATTGGCTCTCCAGTGAGCAGGAGGGTGCGCCGTGGGTCTGATTGGACGGGGTGGCTGCAAACTTGGATGACCTCGCGGTGGTAAATCAGAATGGGTAGATGGTCGGGTGTGGCTGGCTGAGGAGGGCATGTAGGGGGGTAAGTGAGAGGAGCTCTGGGAGAAAGGTCTGTTCATGGAGCTATGGGAGGACCCTGGTAGGTCTCCGCTGTAGTGGAGGGATGGAGAACTGTCTCCTGGGTTGGGTGACATCACCGGACTGATCTGGGTGCTGGTTTCTCCTGAGCTACTATTGCTATTGCTGCAACCTGGGTTTAACCCAGATGGCATCACTGAAACACAAACAATTTGCAAAAGATTAACACACAAAGAGTTAAAAATAATTTTTCTTTGCTCAGCAGATTACACCGACTTACACATTGTACACAGCACACAGTAAATAAATCAGAGTAACACATCACAGTGTTGGGGAAAACCAGAAAATGGGAACAGCAACAGGCTCAGTCAGTCATAATCAGCTGAGAATGAGAGGAATAATTCACTGCACACGTGGGAGAACACAAGCAGCACTGCTGGCCTCTTCTGTCTACAGATTGAGTTTTAGTTTAAAGCTTGGTATTCACCAACTGTACGTGCATTTTCATAAAGCACCAGGTTGAAGCTAATTTGAAGTTGTTTGATATTCAAAGGCTGGACTTGATGGGCTTTATTTTAATAACATCAATTACTTTGAGGTAAGATTAAGTCAGATGTCTTGTCCTCTGTCTGCCTCTCTTAACCACCAAGTGTCTAAAATTCAACAGCTACAAAACATTTAACTAAATCTCACAGTTCAGACTTTGTGTTTAACAATATGCCACACACACTTACTTGACTTTGTAGCTTTAAGGGAACCATCTCGATTAATAACGACATCAGAGCTGTCCATCAAGAGGACGCTCTGTCCCGATAGGATACTGCCCAGGAGGTCGGGCACAGGAGCCGCCTCCACGACACCCCCTGACTGGGGCACATCCATTCCTCTCCTGGTATAGCAAAGCAAACTTTAATTAGATCTCAACCTTATAGACAACGTCTTGATCACAAAGATCGAGACAGCTAAGACACCTCACTTATTACATAAACAATCATGAGGTATAACATGATGCACATTAGTAGTGTTTGGAATTGTTGTTTAATCATTTCTGTTTTTTAATCTGCTCATCATTTTCGGTTATTAGCAAAACTGATTACGGATTTTTTTATTTTCCCAAGAAAGGAAAACCCCAAATATGTCGAAAGCGAATACCACCTGTATTTTCAGCAGATTTAGACTGACATAAACAGTAATTTGTCATAAAAAGCAAGGTACTTTGTCACCAATGTTCTCTATCATGCACATGTTCACCGTTTACAATTGTTTCGACCAACCAGCATTAGCGGATTTCTGGGTCATTATAACTAGAATTGAGGACATTTAAAACCCATTCTTACATCATACTGCAGTAAATTCTTGGTCATGTTAGGGATTGATAAGCAGAAATATGTTACTTAGTTAGCTATAAATATGGAAAGCTCCAAATCACAACCTGTTCTGGATAACCAACCCTAAACTTCATGGCAAAAAGGGGATGTTACCTGGAAAGGCCTGCAGTGACTGGTCGAGCTACCGGCTGGTGAGAGCGAAGAGCAGATCGAGAGATCCCTCGTCTCTTTGCCTCCAACAGAGACGTAACGCGGGCCTGCTGCTCTTCCTCCTCACTGGTCAAATTAAAACCGCAAGACACAATTTGCTTAATAATGAACAATGTATATGCTCAGCTACATACAAACACATAAACAGTGACATATACACAGGGTTGGGAGGGTTACTTAAACAATTTAATCTGATATAATTACTAATTACCTGTTAAAAAAGGTAATTAGTAACATAATCCAAGTATCCCAATTTAAAAGTAATGTAATCTGATTACTTTCTGTTACTTTTGGATCATCTCAATACCGAATATGCAAATAAAGGGAAAAGAAAAATTATATTGTATGTAAAGCGGAAAAGGGGAACAACAACAACACAGTACAGTACAGTTGTGCCTCCCAGCTGTGAAAATGCATTTGGCACATTAGTGTTGCCAGATTTTAACTTGGAGCAGCAGCAGTAGGCTACCCATATACATTTAATTAACCTACATGCATATTTCCCTTTTGTTTGTTCTGTATTATGTTTGCTGAGAAAGTTGAAGCGGTTCGCTCGTTTCCTACGAATCCTTTTCACGTTGGGATGCCTCTTGGCCAAAAAGAATAATCTTGATTAACTGGAACGTGCTCTAACCATCCTGCTTGTGATAACTTGCACTGTACTGTGATGATGTTGTTCCCCATTTCTGCTTTATATACAAAAAATAATGGTGAAATGTCCACCCCAGTGAAAGCATTTTTCTTACCGTTCCACAAATGGATCCAGGTCAAATGGATCTCCATAGATAGAGAGAGATGCTGCGCCTATGTCAGCGCGCATGTTGCTTAGCGTGTGCTCTGCTGGCCGATATACTGTAGGAAGCGAAGAGCTCTTCTTGTCTTTTACAATTCGGAGATTATTCGCAATACGGCTTCGAGGAGTGGCAGTCTTTTTCAACGTCTAGTGGGAAAACATAGGTATATAGTTTATCTAGAAAGAAAAGCATCTTACAAGAGGAATACAAATAAATAAGTAATACGATTTATTTTGATTCATTAAAAGAGATTATTCATGGTTCACATTCAGCGTTAGATACATCTAGCGAAACATTTAAAACCAAATCATTTAAATCTCAAGACTGATGCTGATGACACACTCACCAGCTTTCTTCTGGATTTAGTCCTCCTCACTCTCCGTCTCCTCCTCTTGACTCCTGTACTTGACGCTTTACCATTTTGACCCCTAACAGAAGATGTCTTCTTTCTTCTGACCTTTCTGCGCTTTCCTGTTCAATCATAAAAGTTATCCCTCATCACAAACACATCCCAATTTTTGGCCTCACAGCTATCTATTGCTTTTCCTTCCACTTCATCTGTTCACATGTGTGCTTGTGATTATGTTAACTATCAGAAAACTGTTGTGTATTTGTATGTGCGTGCTTACTTACCGGTCTTTCGCCTGCGGGTAGATGGGACACGAGGTGTGAAGTCCCGTATATACACAGCCGTGTTGAGCCCAGAAACCACAGCATTAATAGTGTCATCCAGCCACGAGGACTGAATCAGATATGTGGGAGCCAACTAGTAAGAAAAGGTTTGCATTACTCCATTGGTTCGCTTTCACAAACCACAACTCCCAAACACATGCACCGCTACTTAACACAAGCATTTCAATCACCAACCGAATACAAGTATGTCAAAAACACATGCCATCATTTCTGTACATTACCCAAACACACAACTCAATGAGTCTTTAAATGCCATCAGTAAATCTTCACAACAAACTTAGTGGAACATCAAGACATTTCAGCAAAATCCAGCCTGCATGTATGCTGTAGAAGTTAGTTAGAAGCGTCACGCCTCATGCCAAACCTGTGATGAGCGTGCCTGTGAGATGCGATGTCGGTTGACATTAGCTCGGACCCTTTCACTCTGCTGAGTTCGGGCGATAGCTCTGGTGGGACCTGCAGCCCCGGACTGGGAGCGACTGGTGGCAGGATGGGCAGCAGACGGTAGGCTCTCTGTGTCACTAATTTCTTCAGCTGTACCCCCTGAGTCAAGAAGATTAAAACATCTCCCTTGTGAAAAGATGCTAAAGAGTGCAAACAATTCTTAAATATGGCCCCATTTAATATAATGAACAAAGTCATACATAGGGCTGCACGATTCTGGCCAAAATGATAATCCCGATTATTTTGATCATTATTATTTATCCCGATTATTCATAGATTTTTGGGACAAAATATTTTCATTGCAATTTCACATTTAAATAAACAGAGTGCTGCTTTCACTTCCACGTTGTGCTAAATTCCAATCATCAAAAATTCTAAATGTTATCCATTTCCTTGGTTATTGTCATCTAAAGTGGTTATTTGCATAAAAAGACATTTCAAATGATTAGAAATTAATACTTTTTTCTATTTAAATATTTGCTTTGATTAAAAAACTCTTGGCATCAGTAGTTCTAGTTATATTTATAGCACATTTGAAAGCATTGTGATAGCGTTAGAATTTACTATTGCCCAATACTCATTTCAACTGAGTAGGGATTGAACGCATCATAATGTGACTCAATGGAACCTCAGTTAACGTGAGCTGTTAGCTCCGTGCTGTCGACAGACAAGCCTGTCACTGTGATTACTCCGAGTAGCATCATGGGAATTAATTACGATATAAGCATTAAGTTAGTTGTTGCAAATTTTTTTAAGGTTGTTCCTCCATGGCTTATGTTGGACTGTTAGTTTTGACAAATTGCAGCTTTATGTCTTCTTCACTCACACTGAAGAACTTCCACACCGACACCATGTTGTCTGTGTGTGTGTGTGTGTGTGTGTGTGTGTGACATTACTGACCGTGCCGCTGTGTGCTGATGTAAAACCATCATGTGGCGGCTGCACAAGTGTGTATACATGCGGATATATGAGACTGCTGAAAACCGGCCTGCTTCGATCGAATGCTGACTGACGGTGCATCTCTTACTGTTATTTTTGGAGGCGCTTGATTTAGGCAGCAGAGTTTTCTATGAGCGGAGCACGCATTTTAAATGTAAATATCACAGTTGATTATGTTCATTTAATTGTGGGAAGCCAAAATCATTATCACGCAGCCCTATTTATAAGTAAATATGTAGTTTTTATAGGAATGTTTTTTTGCAATCCGTTTTTGTTGAAAGTGAGTTACAAAAATAAAGTGCAATTCCAAAAAAGAAAATAAATACAAAACATAAAAATGTACAATGGCAGCATTGTTGAAGAACATCAATTCACTGAAATATGTAAAATACTGTATATTGCAAGTTGGAATCTTCAGATAGGACTATTAGGTCCAAAATATTGTTTGAGAAAGTATAAATTTAGGAAGAAAAAATAACTTCAAGGCTTACGTAAGTGACGATTGCTGGCTTCGCACTCGGGGCAGAACCATTCCTCCACAGGAACAGAGTCAAGTGGTGGCGTGAGACACTCCATGTGATACCTGTGGAACAAAAAGACTTAACAAATTACTCTGGTGATAAGAAATCCAACAACAGGCTGTAAAAAAGGCAAAAGCTGACTTTCAACACACTAAGAAATAGTTATTTAGTATAATAATATCTATCTCACCCAGAATCACAGCCATCGCAGAGCAAGAGGCGGTCCTCGCGGTCGCTGCCCCCACACACCTCACAGCTGGTCTGCTCCAGGTCCACATCTATGATTTCCTCTTGCCCTTCCTTCACAGGCTTCTGTACTGTGATCTGAATGAAGCAGACATCACAAAAACCCCACATAAACAATGAGCTCACACAACATAAATGTATATATAGAGTAAACAGGGTTAATACATGTTCCAGAAGTTGTGCTACCAAAGACTGAAGGCACTCACCATTTTCTTCACTTTGCCTCCATAACATTTCCTTAGGTATATGCTGTTGAAGGCAATACGGTCTACAGGACACGAGTTTGCATTCTAGCGGAGAACAAAAATGTTGGAAATTAGCCATTCAACTTCCTCTGTCACAGATGCTTCTCAAATGCAGAGCAATTACTAATAATCACAGGATATAAGGTGCTCTCTAACAAAGTGCTTTCTCCTTGGGCTCATACAACAATCAGACTCACCTTGGCCCATGCAAGGATGCAGTCGAGACAGAAGTAGTGCTCGCAGTTCTCTGGTGTTGCCACAGGCTGGTTGCTAAATGAGTTAAGGCAGATGGGACACTTCTCTGCGTCCTCATCCGAGCTGAGCTCCACAAGCTCAACAGAGGTTCCCCCAAAAGCTCCATCCTCAGCCTTGGCATCTTCCTCCTCTTCCTCATCTGATAAAAGTGGATAGAAATCGATGTACTGTGCATACTATATTTACAGAGGATATTGCAGCATAACACAAAGTAGTGGGCAAATAATGATATACTGATTTCACACCATAAGTGTGTAGCGTATCTCAGAAGCTTATTTTTTCCTTTTTCCACTCTATAGGGAAAACTAAAGGCACAGACACACCAAGCCTACATCAAAGAACACACCGCAAAGACCACAGCCAACGGCCAGTTAGCACGTACGTTCTGCGCCTGCATGGAAGGAAATAACTCTTCACACCAGCTGGCTGCGGTAGTCTGTATTCGTCATTCAAAAAGGGAAACCGGAAGACCGAGGACAGTGGATATACACCGTATACAACGTTGGTTTGATACGTACATGAAACAAAGGGCCGTTTACCGACCATTTTCACATCACTCTCACTCCCCACTTTGCTTCATTCCAGATGGCCATGTCTTTGTGAAAATATCCGTGTATTAGAATGATCAGACGAGATGAAGATGAAAAATGAGAAGAGTCTTCTGTGTGTGCCATCTTGACTTTACTCGTTGGCTTGCTTTCCTCACTTCCGTTTCTCTTCTCAAGCACTGATTCGCTTAAGCTGAATAGCCAATCAGAGTGATTTCTCTCACCGACGAGCTCCGCCGCCGATTCAACCTGCTGAATCGGCCGGAAAAAAAAAAACGTCGACATGGGCAGACTAGAGCCAACGGTGCGGGACACACAGAAAAAACTAAGCCGACAGACGCTCACCGACGGTCGCAAACTGTCCGAAGGCCAACTGTTGGCTTGGTGTGTCAGGGCCTTAAGGCTTATTAAGTAACAAAAATTCCAATATTGTGTAGGTTGAATTAATTAGAGCAGCTAAAAATTAAGACTAGAGTGCAGTTTGTACTTACATAAACCTTAAACAGGTTGAGCAAAGAATAATTATATGATAATCTTGTAAAAGTCCGTCACTCATACCATCCTCCTCTTCATTCCCTTCTTCTTCTTCTTCGTCCTCTTCATCGTCATCCTCTCCATCTACGTGACCCTCCTCTTCTTCCTCACCACTGTCAGATTCTCCCTCCTCAGACTCCCCTTCATCATTGTCAGAGTCATCTAAAAGAAACAAAAATGCATGAGGTGTGAAAAGCATTAAGGTATGTTTGATACTGTACTCTTATGGAGGTGAATGCAATTTGGTGGAAAAACATGCACTCATTCATTCATCAGCTCGTGATCATAATACATAATACACATGTTAAACAAACTACCTGAGATGGCCCACAACGCAGCCCTTTTTCCTTTGCTGTGGGATGAACTGCGGTTGATCAGCTCCTCTTGGCTGTCATCTTCATCCATGGCTGACCATCAGAAAAACAGCTGAGCAATTTCTCAAAAGGAATCCTTAGAAAATAGAGCAGAATTTTGCAGTGTTTAAATAACAGATACTGTGATGATGAATGATGACATTTATCTGTTAGATCATGATGGATTCAGTCGGAGCCTTTCTATTTTCTTTGTGTTTTTGTTATTTAAACTGTGTCAGTTGTTATTGTTTTATTTACAGTAAACGTGTATTACGATGTGTTATGTTAGTGTATGATGAGTAGTGTGAATGTGTATTTTTGTATTGTCACTATGTAAACTATGTGGACCCCAGGAAGATTAACTGCTGCCATGCAAAAGCTAATGGTGATCTAAATAAACAAACAAACAAACAAAATGTCTGGACTTTTCTTGTGTACACTACAGACTTGAATGATTATGACACAATTCGGTCTAACAGAATCTCACTAAGATTTTAAGTGTGTTGGTAACATGTAAGCAAATCTAGATTCAAGATTCACTTTATTGTCATTTCACTGAGTATTTGCATACACAGAAGGAAATTACATATCGTTTCTCCCAGCTCCCATCAGTGCGTTAAAAAGGATAAAATAAATAAGTATTAAAATGAACATACCTAAAAACAACAACAAAAAATTAAATAAGTTAACTTTTCAGACACAATTTCACACAATTTGCCGTCATACACCCAATTTGCAGTCGTGTTTAGCAGCAGAGCAAAGTGCATTTATATCCATAGTAAAGTGCTGTTTGCATTACTGTTCCAAAAATTGTCTTTGACATGTGACTAGCTTTAAAAACTGTTTCTGTGTTAATGCTGGGGGGTTGGATTTGATTGTGTGTGTGTGTGGGGAGGGAACACAGTCCATTTACAAGCCTTACAGCTTGTGGGACGAAGCTGTTCAGCATCCTGCTGGATCTACTCACAGCTTAAAGGACAGGGGGACGAAGGAAAGATATTCAACCAACTTTATGGAAAGACAAGGTGATATGTTTGCATGAGTCACTGAGTAAAGAGGGGAAAAAGCATACGCATGTGCTCTTGGTATATGGGATGTAGTAGTACTGTAAGGACTAGCAAGCAATATTTTCTTACTAACCACCAGTGATATTTGGGAACTCGTGGGTGGTTAAGAAACTACTAGAAACTTTTAAATGAACCAAATTTTGTAAGTTACTTTGATTGTTTGCAGACAATCATGAAACGTTACCTGACATCAAATAAACAAACAAACTGTCTGGACTTTTGTTGTGTACACTACAAACCTGAATGATTATGACACAAATGGGACACAATCTCACTAAGATTTAAGTATGTAAGCCAATCTACTCACAGTTTAAAGGATAGGGGATGAAGGAAAGATAGTCAACCAACTTTATGGAAAGACAAGGTGATCTTTTGCCTGAGTCACTGAGTAAAGAGGGGAAAAAGCATAAGCATGTGCTCTTGGTATATGGGATGTAGTAGTAGTAGTACTGTAAGGACTAGGGTTGAAATCAAGCAATATGTTCTTACTGACCACGAGTGACATTTGGGAAACTACTAGAAAACATTTAAATGAACCAAATTGTGTAACTTACTGTTATTGTTTGCAGACAATCATGCAACGTGACCTGACATGAGCTAGCTAGCAGCAGGCTGCACACTATGCTGCAGCTACATTTGTAAACAAAGAAGAAAGCTCAGCACCAAACAGAGAGCTTCCTCTATGCCTGGGATAAAACACACACAAAGCGTATATGTAGATATATACAGTAAACATATGCACTGACTAGAATACATGGGACTAACCTGTAACTATGTTTCTTAATGAAAGAAACCACGCTAGCTAGTTACATTAGCTTCAGGGTTAGCTCGCAGAAGAAGAGCTAAATTTAGCAGCTCCTTCAGAGTCTGCGCCAAAACACTCAATGTGTGTGTGAGGGGGATTTACACACATTCCTCATTCATTCAAACCTCGTTTTAATGTCATATGCAAGCATGTAATAGTAGTTTTAAACCTACCCTATTCGGCAGTGTGAGGTATTGTGTGTTTGAAGTGATTTGAAGTCTGCAGGTTGTTGTTGAGTGACACCACCGGCTGGCTGCAGACGGAAATGGCAGAGTGCACTCGACCACACGAACGTGACTCTTAAAGAGACAGTACTCGTTTATTACAGCGCAGTCCTGTACAGTACACACGTGACTAACTTTAACCCTCCTATTATCTTTGGGGTCAATTTGACCTCATTCAATGTTTAACTTCTCTAAATAAATGATTGACATCATTTGTTTTGCTTCATATTTAATGACTTTTCCTAATTTAATGGGGACAACTGGGTAAACATAAAATTAAAATGATTATATATTTTCAATGTCCTGTACACATGCTGTACAAAAGAAAACGGGCACAAAAGAAAATAGACAGGATTTAAATGATGGTAACCACCTTCACACAGCTGACATTATGGCCTTAATTTCAGTATATCGCCTATAGTTCCATTTAGAGGTAGCCTAGGCTATAGTTCAAAGAGCATGTCACACTAATTAAAGCTGCAGTGGGTAGAAATGGAGCAATTAGGATTTAAAAAAAGTTATTTTTATAAAGCGGTCACTATATCCTGACTGTAGTGCATGAGACAGGTAATCTGAAAAAAATCATGTGCCTTTGTGTGCTCCGGTGTCTTCCGGTGCTCCTAATGGCATCTGCAAGATTTCACAGACCGGAGGAAACCAACCAATCAGAGCCGAGCTGGACCCTTGCTGTTAATCACTCGCAAATTCCGATGAAACGGTCAAACTAGGCAGAGCTGATCAAATATGAATCAATATTATGTTACTGTTTTCAGAAACATCTTGTAGTTGTTCTATTTAGCAGTAAAATGAGAAAATTTGTGACCCGGCAGCCATGTTGAGATCAGTTGAGGAAATACCAAGCACCGTCCACCAGCCGGGGCAAACTCTCATTTCACAGCTAAACAGTACACTACAAGATGTTTCTGAAAACATTTGAGGTGAGAAATAGGCATTACAATAACAGATTATTGATTCATAGTCTGCCTAGTGTGATCGTTTGATCTGAGTTTGTCAGTGATTGACAGCTGCCTCCATTGAATGAACAGCCAATAGGAACGCTCTCTCTCTAAAATGACCTGTAATTGGATTAGATTTTTTAAAGCCTGAGACAGAGCCATGAGGAGGTGCAGGAGTCCCACTTGAATTACAATATGCTGAAAAGTCATTAGGGAATTTTTGCCCAATGATGCCAAAAACATTCAGCCTACTTCAGGTTTAATTTCATTATATAGCCTGTAGTTCAGTTTAGAAGTAGGCTATAATTCAAAATGTACTTCACACTAATTAGTGCATGGTGGCCAATCTAGTGTGCAGGGGTATGCTGTTTGAAAAAAGTAACATTGACACGAATGAAATATTAATTTGTTAAATAATAAATGATGGAACGGTTGTATTTTACATTCAGTACCTAACCCTTACTTCATACTAATTAAAACATTTTTTTTAAAAAGTCTGAAAAATCTTATTGAGATATTAAATCAACCAGGAGGGCCTAACTGCAACAGTTATGGCTGTCACAAGCCACAAGCAGTCAGTACAGTAAACAAGTGCCACTGTCGCCCCCCAGTGTTCACTCTTACTTTGCAAAATCAGCTGTTACATAATACAATGTAATCCTGATTTGCTACTTTATGTCATGGGGTTATGTGTATCCTGGCTGTGAATAATCCGACAGGGTTTGGACAGTCAAAAACTGGTCAACATCTAGAATAAAGGGCCTACCTAAACCTCAAAAGGTTGTGTGATGTTATCCAAGAAACAAAAAAAGAACATCATGTTCCCAGCTGACAAGTTGACATGGGGGTCAATTCATACAGATGCAAATCATGAACATATCTTCTGGAGTTGCCCAAAAAATAAAACCATTTTGGGACAGAGTGAATTTAGTATTAAAGGAGGTATTAGGATAAATAATCAAGAAATGTTCCACTTTATACCTGGGTAATATACTGTAACTACAATGGTGCTGAAGGAAGATCAGTACTTGGTTAAAATCCACTGACAGCTGGCAGAAAGGCCATTACGAGGAAATGGCTTGTAGCGGACACCCCCAGACTTAGTCAATGGTTAAACATAGTACAGGAAATATTTGTGATAGAGAAAATGACTTATTCTCTAAGAGTGAAAGAAGATGAGTTTAACAGAAAATGGGGAAAAATGGATTAGGTATAGAAATAAAGACATAAGCACTGTATAATTGTATTGACAATACTGTAAGTTATTTGAAAAAGGTTTTAATAAGAAAATAACCCTGTATACTGCATCATCAAATGTAAACTGAATTGCAATGATCTAATTCAAGATTCAAGCCCTTTATTGTCATTGTGTAGTACAACGAAATTAGATTGCGACAATCCCATAGGTGCTAATGAAAAGATGATACAATATCAAATATAAAAATACAATATGTATAGTGATGAGATGACAGTTTTGCTAGATTATTGCACAAAGTGTCCGTCAGATAATTATATAATTATTGCACAGCATCAGATAATTATTGCAGAGTGATCAGCATATGTTATTGCACATATCCATAACAGTAGATTTAATCGAGTAATGTTCTGTATTTAAGTTCATGCACCTATAGCTGTTGTCATGTGTTGCTGAAATAAAAAAAATCAATATTAAATTGTAATTTCAAATCTATTTGATGCTGAACAATTTGTTAATGATGGAGTGCTTTAATAATTGAGTGTTCATCCTCCTCTTTTTTCATTTCAAAATTACAGCATACATAGTAACAGCAGAAAACATCAAAAACATTTACATACAAAAGAAGCATAGCGAAAACATAAACAAAGAACTGTGACAAACATGAAAGGACAACAGAAATTAAACAAAACAAACAAAAGAAAAAAAAGAAATAAATAGATAATAATAAAAAAGACCACGCGAGAGTATGACAATAATTTAACTTAAAAAACATTAAAGATATTGCATACATTCATTGTTTTCATTGCTTTTTTGTTATGTGAGGAAGAAATTGTTGATAGATATAATTCCATTTCTTTCATAAATACAAAGAAATTAGGCTTTTTTTGGGGTAAATTTACACTTGTGAATGTGGAACTTAAATTAATAAGAAAAAATGCATTACTGTCTTTGTCACTGTAATCATAGCAGCCAAATATAATATTGCTATAGTACAGTGCAAAATCTGAGAAAATGTTAAGTATAAAATTATTGACATCTTTCCACAATTCACACAATGTTCATCCTCCTCCTCCTCCTCCTCCTCCTCCTCCTCGTCATCAGATCAGACTGTCATGCTGCATCCTCTGTACGTGCACAGCCACACTCTGCTCATGGCAACACTGTACACAAGCAAAGCCGAGTTCAACCACTTCATACTGTAGGGGTAGCGTCGACCTCTGTCCAACCGGCTTAAAGCACATTATCCCACCTCCAGCAGCAGCTGTCGCATCACATGGCGTCTATTTCAGGCTAAAGAAACATGTGTCGCATTGATGTTTTGCAAAAAATACCAGAAACTGTCAACAAGATAATGGTTTATTCCTAATGTACGACGTGCAGAACTGAACGCGCCGCACCCCAACTATAACTCCCAAAATCAACATAACTTGCTGGCCTCTTAAATCCCACCTATAGGAGAGTACTATTGGTCGTTTCAAATTCAACGCTGCAGCTCATTGGCTGTGGCGTAATGCCAGTTTCTATGTAATTTGCATAACCAGGTCGGGTTGCAGATGCATGGGAGTGGGCAGGGTATGGGGTAGTAGTGCAAGTGAACTGAACTTCTGCGTCGGTGTGTACTATATCACTCCAAAATGCACCTAACTTTAAGCATGCACGGTGATTTATTTTAGAGGAAAAAACAATTTGGATGTTTGGATTAGATGGCTAGTTTTTGCATGTTGGTGAAAATGAAATATTTTTCTTTTTAAAATTAATACAAAAGAAAGAAAACTTGGGACTGGTAAGTATAGCTCCCTTTCTTTATCTGCCACTATTCTTTATTCTATATGGTGTGGATGAATAGGCCACATCCAACAGATTAATAGATGTATTTTTTTCTGTATGTTTATTTACAGTTGTCAGATATGTTATTATTTTTATCTCTGGAACTTTTTTCATGACAATTGAAATTGAAAGTATGTCAAATGCACACTGTACATTGTGAACTGAAAGCCAACTGTAATTTATGAGTCTGTGGCAGTTATGTTACAATGTTGGGACAAATATATTTAAGAGATTTTGTAATTTTAATTTGAACTGTTATATAATTTTGTGTTATGTACATTAATTTAGCCCTAAATAATGCTGTTTTCTAAGTGATCTAATCTCCACTCTTCTATGTGTGATTTATAGTTTTTATTACACAGCCTTTGTCTGTGTGACTCCACAGATGGTGTGTGTGCTCATGGTTACTATCAGTATTATTATCTGAAATCTAAAAGCAGGTAAGCCACTGACTAACGCACATTGTGCCACTTGTCAATTCCACTGTGCGTGTGACAGCGGCTAACCTGGTTTTGGGAACACTTCTCTCAATTTTTGGGGCTCGTCCGAGAACCAGCAGCAGCCGGACCAAGCAGACAAACACCTCCAGTAGATCTACAAGCAATCCCTCCTTACTGTAGATCATGTCCCGGGCACATTGCTGGGACAGGCCCTGCTCAACATGACTGCCCTCCCAGTGGTCTCCATGTGTACTGTAGCCTACTTCCTCCTATATACAGTATGGTTACATACTGTTCCTTATTTAGGAACCAGTGGCCTTTGCATTGCCTCTCTAATCTCGCCTACTGTGAAGACCATTGGTGAGTGTTTCTGTCTCATCTGAGTGGTTTAGAAATGATAATCATCATCATACTGGTTCTATTTTGAGGTCAGGGAGTTCTTGAAGAGGTCCCCCTGGTGGCCCTCCACTAAAAATGAGTATAAAGACACTGAACTTTGTTTTTAGAACAAAATGGATAGAGAAAATACAGTAATGTGTCCACCCCTTTACACTAATAGAAGCAGTTTTCCAGTTATTTACAACTTTGTTCCAAGTACGAAAATCCAAATCAGTTGTGTACATTATGTACCATGTGTGTTTGTAAAAGGTATCCCTCAAGTGAGAAGTAAAATTTATACTCAAATCAATGTGTGTCTTTTTGTTTTACTACTGTGTAAATGCATTTCTTGGTATCAGCGGCGAGGAGGTTTCATTCCCATCAGTGCATAATGACTCACTGTGACACAGAGGAATAGATAAGTGCAGTATGTCAGACTCATTAACTTGTGGCCCCCATTCATCATCATAATGTGGACGTGCAGATGCTCACTCTCCTCCAACAACAAGGAGGTTCTTCTTTCCCAGACACCCACTGCCTGTTATAAATGTGCATCGATCAGTTTTCATCCAAAAGTGGTCAAAACGTTCAGCTCTCTGACCCCTTTCACATTCATCCTTCCAAAGTGGATTTGGATGGAGTGCCATTGTATGAACAATAATAATTCCCTCAGCGGGGTGTCCTGAACCATCATCATAATCTGTTAATGTCCCGTTTATGAGATTGGAGTCCTCTGGGTTTAGATTTGAAGTGGTGGGTGAGGTTGGATATATTTCACTTTGCATGCAGGATAGTGGATGTACAACACTAGTTTTATTTTTTACACTATAAGGGATCATTATTGTCAATGTGAAGGTAGTAGGTGGGAAATACAGAGAGAAAGACTTTTGTTTTTTTGAGTGTATGTGCAATGTCCTTCATGTCCACAGGTAGGCGTCAGTGTTGTGTCACCATGCTGTGGGCTTGTCGAGACAGTGTAAACTAAACAAGGATTTGGAGCTTATCTAACCCCTGCCAAGCCAGACAGCTCTAAATCTTCTCACTAAAATCCAATTCTACATAATTAATCATAATATGGGCATCTCAGGTCAGGTACTTGTCAAGAGTGAACAACAACGGCACAAAATGGAAATGATTGATTAAAAAAATAATTATATTTTTGATGACTTTTCTTATAACAATTTGTGTATATATTGAAATATAAAGAGTTGGGATTTCACCTGGCAAGAGTGACCAGATGAGAGTATTTATAGAAATCCACAGGGTTTCGGTCACGGGGTTAGCCAGAGCACAAGAGACACTCACGTCACTCAGGGTGGTGACGGCCGGCGTGTTTACTCTCCCGGGTAAACAAACAGGAAAGGGGTGGAGGACAAAAGTGTTGTGCAGAAGCACGACTGTTCAACTGTGTATTTATTGTTGGATGCAGAGTTTGATTTGAAATAACAAATTATAACAAAATAATGGTTTGTTGTCAGTAATTTAAAGAGAGATAGAGAGAACACACATCAACTCAGAGGGAGAAAGTCCCCTATTTGCTCAGATGTCCTCTGGTGTTAGGACACAATTCCTTACTAATAGCATACATTTACAACTAAATAGATTGATAGTAAGCTCTCGCAAATGATCTCAGGTCTGTAGTGCCCTCATGCCTTTGTGGTCACATGTCTTGTAGATATACTGTGTGTTACATCATCCATATCAGCAGAGGTTGCGATACCAGGATGTTTGCCACATTTCCCTCCCGCATCCAACGATGCACTTAGTGAACTTTCAAAACCGTCACCTGTGAGTACCGGCTTTGAAACGCCCAGAAATTATTGTGCACCATAGGATCCACAAGTCACGAGGAGGGCATGCATATTTCAGCACCTATAACGTATTCATAATGCAGTTCACATAGGAGCTTCATGGCGCTGTAATTTCTAAAAAAGTGCACACTGCTGTGTTAATTATTTACTGCAGGGTATTTCCAGATGCGCTGCACCTCCACTCCTGTAGTTACAAGGATGATTATAATAAAATGTGGGGCATTAAGAAAAACAACGACTCGACAGAAGATTATCTAAAACACAATGCACATTTTTTATTATATTTAAATACACAGTCATAGTAATAATTGCTCTAGGTAAAAGGTTTCTAAATTATTTTTTACATTTCATACAGATACGTTGCAGTGTTTACAGTAGCAAAACTCTGTAAATATATTTGTCTTATGTATATACAGTATGTATATCATGGTTTCGATTAAATAATGGGTTACAAAGAGAGGGGTTAAATAATTGGTGACGGTGACAGAACAGTGAACAACTTTCCTTTGGCCCTGCGGTCCATGTTTTATCTCCATGACGACTCTCGGGATGTGAGGACTGCAAGACACACAAAAATAAGTGGGGATGGTGATCCCTTTGTTTGGAAAACATGTTGCAGCTAAGACACAGCAGGAGAGACCTGGGTCAATCCACATATTCACACATGCCCACACACAACACCAGTTATTGGGTTAATTCCTTGTGGACTGTGACTGAAGTCTTGCAGTCAGAGTAGCATTTTGGGGACCGAATCTGTTTCAAGCATGTTTCTATAACAAGCATTGAGATATCGGTAGTTTCCCCAAGCAAGGAGCGGTTGTATAATCCCACAAAGAAAACACCACACTGTAAAGAGAGAGTGCACACTCAAACACACGTCACTTTGACCTGTCAGCATAACAGAGACACATAATAAGATGCTAAGTGCTATGATAAAGTGGTTTAGGTGGTTTGGATGGTCATTTTGTGGATTACAGTAATGAAGACAGCCAAAGCGCTGAAAACAACAGCTTCCTGTGTTCGCTTGATGTTTGTTATAGGTGCTTAGGTAAGTAAGCTCATCCTAAATCTACAGTACACTGAGGCACAATACAAGTTATGACAGGTCAAATGTTAGGTGTGATGACAGCAAAAAGAAACCATCCCAAACGGAGGAAAAAGAAAGATATCTTAACAAACCATGGCCTTGCTGCACTACTTTTGAAATGTATCCCTTCTTTTAGCACGGAGCTTGACAAAAATAGACTGGCAAAAGCTCGAAGCTCCTAAAATAAATTGTCTTCAAGCAGAGCAGACGGATACATTTCTGTGTAAGAGAACCAGGGCCAAGGCTTCACACAGGAAGAGAATGGGACAGTGCAATACATTTTTGCAGAGCCCTTCCGTGAAAGGCTCTTGCTCTTTGGAAGTCAAGCGTCACCAAAGTACAAGGCATTGTATAGATACACCCCCCGAAACCCACTCTCATATAAATAGTATCCATACATAAAAGGCAAAGTGAAATGGCATTGGTCTCATATCTTTCCATGTCACAGTATAAAAACAGCGCTACAATCAGAATGTCTGCTACAGTCATTCCCAGTGCGACCGATGTGTTAACATGGAGATACGGTGAAAAGCAGCTGTCGGTAGACGATTGTTGACTTGAGGGTGGGAAGGCCGCTCTGTATTACAGAGGGGAGGGGGGGAGTAAGGAGCAAGTTCCCAGATGTATTAAAGTATAACGAAAGCAGCTACTGTTAGTCCAGAAGCAAACAGTGAAAGTAGAGACAACATGAAAAGGATAGATAGACCCACAGAGTTAAAGCGGGGAAGAAAAAATGGAGGGAGGAATGTGTTAAATCAGCTGTAAAAAAATTAGAGAGTCAAGAGTTAGGCGCAGAAGAGAAGTCGTTCAGTCTTTAAAGGTAGAGCACAGCAGAGAAGTAGCAGGGACCTCAACCGTACAGCTGCTTCCACTACCCAACACCAAGAACGGCAGCTGTAGCCTTAAACCCAATCAAGCTGGGGTAGAAAGTAGGGGGGGGGGGGGGGGCAAAGGGCTCTGGGACCAGGGGACGGGCGGGAGGGAGAGGAGCAGAGCGGGATGGACTTGGGAAGCAGCAGGGTCTCACACATACACACCCTCAGGGTTGAGACTGGACACTAGAGGGTTTTGCAGGTTGCGTGGATGTCCCAGGAACTGTTTGGCGGTGGGGCGAGGCGGCGATTCCAATTGAGTTACACCGTGGCCTGATGGGAGAGACGGCACCGTGTTCAGAGGGCAAGTCATCTAAACTTTAATGTTGAGTTTGAATATGTATTTTTTTTTGTTTCCATACCTCCGTTACTGTATCCTTCCTGCAGAAGATGTGCCAGCTCTAACTGCTCCAGCTGCTCCTGGAGCTCTGTGCGTGAGTGGGTGTGCGCCGGCAGCACACCTGCCTGTTGAATAAACTGCTGCAGGTTACACTGCCTCAGCTCCTTGTTCAGCTCCTCCAGCTCCTCCTGTTTGGCCTGCGATGGGAAAATAAACATGGATCAGTGAGGAAAACAAAAGGACGATTGAGAGCTCACATCTGTCAGTGCTGACTCACTGAACACTGAACACCTTGTTCGCCTGTAAATGGGTGCAGCATATGAACATGGGATGAGCTAAACGTGTCTGTTAATCAGTAGATATAATTCTGTTCTGCATAACTTTAATGATAATACACCAACAGTATTAATATATTTATATGGCAGGACTCCTGTATTTTAGGTCACATTACTTCTACTGTAAATGCCAAGCAACTTTTCACCATAGGGGGGCAGCAGAGTCTAGTCTCAAATCACTGAAAGAGACCATCACCTATCACCCATCATCAGACCATCCAGCTACAACGAATCATCAAAGTCCCACAGCTACTACCACAAGCACTTTTTTTTCTGGCTCCATCCAGATCCCAGCAGCCTGAGGCACCTACTTATAGATGGATACATAAAAAATGCTCATTTGCCTGCTGCATTTCAAAGTTGTCTTAATCGACCAGATGCCAGGGGGGCCGAGTTATTCATCAAGCTCCAATTATGGAAAACGTGGACTTGAGAGATGCTCCGTGGAGACAGCGGCGTCACCTTTGCGCCCGCAGATTAAACCGTGATGTACACAAACAGGCCAGTCAATCAGTCTTAATCGACTATCCATTTGTGCTTAATCAATGTGTCTGCACACGGTACAGGAAGCAGCAGCAGCAGCAGCAGTATTATGCTATAGTCCCCAACCCCAGCGCCTGTGTGTGTGTGTGTATAATTGATGTTGGACTGAGGCAGCCTGCTGAGGCAGTTCACACCTGCAGGTCTGCCTCCATTAGCCTAATGACAGGAACGCTGCGCTCATCACCACCAACACTTAAACACTCGGCTGGCAGCCTCGACCCATCAGCTGACTGACGACTGACACGGCTAGACATGCACACCTTCCCATTACTATGGACTGAGCTATTTCATACTGTATCATGTTACCGGTATTAACATGTCATTTACGGGAAATAAAGGCATCTTATTTCTTCCAGGCGATGACTGTCTGGGTGGCAAAACGCCTTTGTGGTTACTTTTGGATTATAGACTCTTGCAGTCCTGTTATGACATGATGGTACATATTATACCAGTATGTATGAAAAAACAAAAAGCCTAATAACACCTCTGTTCTGCAGCAAGATGCTGTCAATATAATTGGCAAATTGATCATGACACAGTCCCTCTTTGTTCCATCAACCGGGCACTTAATCTGTGGAGTCAGACACATCCCCACAAGGATGACTGACTGAGAAGCAAATGAGCTTATCGTTATGTTTTAATCAGTTTTGCAGCCAGTTATTTCTTGTAGCCCAGTGGATTGAGAGTGGGACAAGAAGGTCTTTCAGTCTGGCTGGTCTTTGTTTATGAAGGCATGGAAACACCAGACTACAAATGTCTTCAATGTGCTCCATTTCCTCGTGGCAAAACATTCAAAACGCCATCGAAAATACCACAATAAAAGCAGACTTTAATTCTTCCCTCCCCTGGCTGGATATATATTCTGAATGAGCTCCATGAAGTGGATACCCGAGTCTTGGGTTGCATGTGGATTATGAGGGAACTCGAGTTTCGCTTCAAACTGGGTTAGGCTTTTATTGACACAGCCGCGTCTATGACAACCACCAGAAGTAAACAAACAACGACACCACAAACTACCATAAGTTGAGGCAGAGTAGATCCAATAAAAGGGGCTTTTGTTCTACAAATCAATCCTCTTTAATCTCTTTTTCCATTCACAGGGTACAAGAATATGTTGATACTGGCAATGTAATATAAACACCATTAGCAACCACGTGTGTGTTCAGAACATGCATACAAGATAATACCTGCCAAACCAGTTTGGCTAGAGTGTCAATTGTTCGTCAGGCAATAAAACATTTTCATACAAGGTAGGATGTAAGTATACAGCATTCATGTCATTGTAATTTCTGTATAATTATTTGTATATAAAAAAATTGCACAGTAACTCATGTGTTCAAGTGTCTCTGCACTGTTTGTGTGCTGCAGTATGCAGGTAGGAGAGGGATACAGTTTTTACAGTGTGGCTAGATGAGGGTCTGTGCTGCAACCCTCAAATGACAACACATGGGATGTGATGTGGATTTTATAGCCCTTTCTCCAGCACCGTCACCTCTCTCCTTACCTGCATCAGAGACTCTGCCTTCCCCAGAGCCTTGTCAGTCTCAGTTAGTCGCTCCTCAAGCTCCGTCCCGTGCTTCTCCCGGCTCTGGAGCTCCACCCTCACGACGTCGAGGGATTCTTCGGGTCCGGGGGCTTTCCCTTCCGCCTGGCTCTCCCGCTGGATCTCCTGCTCCAGCTGAGCGGAACGAACGGAGAACTCGTGGAGCCGCCGTCCGCAATCGTCGAGCTTGGCGTGGAGCTCCCCCAGCTCCCTCCTCATCCCTCGCTCCCTCTCCGACTCCACTTGAAGCTCCTCCTCCCAGTGCTGCTCGTGGGCGAGCTCGCCCTGGTTCCTCCGCAACGCCAGCTCCAGAGCGTCTATCTCTTCTTGCAAGTGAGCGTCGGAAACCGGCGAAGGACACGGAGACGGGTATGGACGCTCCCAGGTATGCGACTCCCTCTCTAGCGATTCTAGTTGGGCCTCCATAGCCCTCAGTCTCTCCTGTTGCTGAAGAACCTTCCTAAAGACCTCCTCTTTGGATGGGCCTATAGATGGTGACGGAGATGGGGATGGCACATGAGGGGACAAGGGGCTGGGAGAAGGGGAGGGGGAGGCTCTTTGCTCCGGAGAGTCCCGAGGAGACCTCTTAAACTGTTTGGTTTTAGGAGAGGTTGATGGCCCCAGGTTAAAGGTGAGTGCTTTCTTAGGCTGGCTGCGTTTGGAATGCTCTGGCTCAGGAAGCTTGGGCAGCGGGGTTGGAGTTGGTCTGTCCTGTTTTGAGCCGGGTCCATCACTGCTGCTGGGGCCAGTACGGCGCAGGAAGAACTGAACTTCACTGCCATGTTGGCCTAACTTTGCCAGAGACTCCAGGGGCTTCTCTGTAGCCAACAGCTGCCTCTCTGTATCCCTAAGACGCTGGATCAGAACATAACGGCCTGTCTGACCTGGAGACGGAGAGAGAGAGAGACAGAGAGTGAGTAAAAAGAAATACACATACAAACTGAAGACAACCTTGCCTAAATCACCACCATATCAAATAAAAAAAAAGCTGAATGATACTCAGTTTTTTATAAAAACTAATATTACATCAGTGGAGACCTTTCTTCTCCTTCAGTGTAATTAAAGCAGTTGGTTTGACTCCTCCCATCGCTTCTACGCACGTAGCGCTGAGTGAACAAATGACACTCAGGCGCATTATGATGATGCTGCCGATACCTTTAAATCTCTGCCTCAGAGGATCAGAATAAAAGGCTGCTGCGTAAGACTCGTACAACATGTAAAAAAATGTTCAAATAAGCTGAAGTTTCCACAAGGACCTTGAAATTAGGACAAGCCCTCCCTGATGACTTGGCAGGCAGCTCACTCATGGAAGGAGGAGAGTGCTAAATCTGGAATTATGTTGTTCAACGCCGCTGCAGCGTAAGGCTCGAATAAAGCCGGAGGATACAGGGACGGGGAGCCGGAAATCCAAACCGACCCCCTGACAATCCAACAGAGTACTCGATTTGGGTCAGCGGTGAATGAAAAGGTGAGAGAACCGGATTGCTGCAACCTTAGCATGTACACGTCTTGTTTTGCCCGCATTGAATTCTCGCTGCAGGGCTGTTATCTAAATCACTTGAGGCCGTAAGATAAACTGATCGAGCAGACAAACAAGGCGCCAAGTAACAACAGCTTGGCAGCTGGTATCATAACATGATGATTTCACAGCAGAAAAAGAGTTTGAAGTGCTCACCAATGGCCTGGGCCAGAGCGATGACCACATCCTGGCAGGACGTCTCCTCAGACAGGCCGCACACGACCCGCACCACTCCGTCCACCCACACTTTGAGCTCCATCTGGGACCGGACGGGACGGGGTGACGGGTAATATGGTCTTCAAAACGGATCACTTCAGCTTGGCTTAACTCAACTCAACACCGCATGGCACTGACTCTGAAAGACAAGGACAGAGAGACAATGTTAGAGCTGTGTTGACATGATTGATTATTAATCCAGGAATCTCATTTTCCAGCTGTAAGAACAGACTTTTGTGACTGTTATAGAAGCAATGGTAGGCTCTCGGAGGTGACAAAAAAAAGACACCACACCATGATGTAATCTTACCCCAACATGTGACATAACTTGTTGCTAACCTAAACACACCGCAGGCTGTCATATATATATATATACACAGCAGCACTCTCACTCATTAGTCATTTTGTTGAAATACCAGTTTCTACACCAAACAGTGCTGACGTCATGAATGTACTGTGTCGAGTGAGAGTATGATTGAATTGTAAATTTCAAGACCGGCAGCCGAAGGGGTAGAGCAGTGTAGCATTTTTGTTAAGTTCCTAGTGGTTAGTTAAGAGGCCCCAGCAGTATCTTGTGGACCTGGAAGCATAAATGCCAATCTGTAACCCAATTAAACGCTCTGCTGCCCTCCTTCAAAGCCGTTATGATAGCTTACCGCCGAGGGGAACGGACAGGGAAAGTGGAGCAACTCAAGTGTGTCTATGTTTGGGAGAGGGTGTTTGTGCGGGTAGAAATACATAGAAACATGGCAGGAGAGAGAGAACAAGTGTGACCCCTCAGCAGGACCAGAACTGGGTCTCATCAGACTTCATAGAGCAAATCAGCAGGGCGGCAGGTTTTTAACCTAAATGAATATTGTTGTGCTCAATCCTCCGTCTGCCTGTACTTTTACAGCTAAGCTTCAAAACAAGGTAATAAAATACTGCAGTGCTCATAAAAAGTGAAACGCCTCGGGCGCTGGTAGGATTATCTATAGAAGTTGGCACAGTAAATGAAACTTTGTAGCCTAGGTGCGTAAAAGACAACTCTTCACCCAGAGTCAGACAGATGGTGTTCCCTTTCTGTCTGTCTCTCCGGTTCTCAATGGGAGGTGTTTAATACTGAGCCCCGCCATTATCTTGCCCCTCATTCAGAGCCTGGCTCTGCTCCACTGGCTGCCTATAGGGAGCTGCTTTGGAGGAATGCACTGACTTCATCTGCCAGCCGGAAGAATTCCTGCTTTTCTTAAACACAAAGTCCCAGCTCACCCCGCCCCCTCCCTCTGCCGCTGACCTGGCTGCCCCGCACCGCCATTACTTCTCCGCTGTTTAGACACCAAACACAAACTCTGCTGGGGAGCAACAGCCCATCTGATGTGGCAACAACATCACATAGAACAGCTCAACATGACACCACATACGGGGAGGGAACGACGGCACGGCTCAGAGATTGAACTGTGATCGAGATCACAGGAAACATGCGGGAGATAGACGTGGATGATCACGTGTGGTTAAAAAATTCTTTTGAGCTATGCGAGTGGTGGTGATTTCATCTGGAGAGAAAGTTGATATGAAAAGGGGAGTGCTTACCGAAATCAAACAGCAGAAATTTCAACACAGTGGAGACGTCATTATGTTTCCTTCAGAGGGCACAGAGTGTGCTGTGTTGCAATACATAATTGAAGCTAACTGGTTGAGTCACCGAGTCAATAGACAATCATTTACTTCAGCTGGGAGGCTTTTTTTAAAAACACAAAGGTGAACAAGAAGAAACAGAGGAATGCTACCTCACAGCCAAAGACAAAAACGTTCCTCTATGCTAAAGCATCTTCATATAAACTGTGAGAAAACTGTTTACAAAAGATTAAACGGATTCTGAACTCTTGACATTTTTGTCATACATGCCTGCAGGGCTGACCCGAATACTTCGAAGCTTCGACTGTTGCCAAAAATAGACTGTGAAATAAGGAATAATCCCACAACATTATTCATTATTCATATTCAACATTCATTATTATTAGTTATTCTCACTGTCTGTTGTGTGTAGAGCTGCGTATGTGTACAGTAGTGTGGCAGCGACACTGTCCCGGCCACTGAAACGGGGGAGATGGAGACAAACGGACAGAAATACCTTCAAATATTTCTCACTGAAGCTTCGAAGCCCAAAAAATGGTATTCAGGACAAACCTACATGCCTGCATGTACAGGGAAATCAGGTCCTACCTAACTGGATTTGATGTCCTTTACATGAAAACAAACTTGCAGACACTACCTAACCCTAAGGTTTCTATATTTGTCCAAGATTTCTATGTACCGTACCGATCTCGTTATATAAGAACACAAACATCTCCCAGCTAAGAATGTCACTCTCCCATGATGCTTGGTTCTCGTCCCTCCTGGCTGCTGAAATGTGATAATCTGCACTAACAGGACACAAACAGGCCTGTAAGTCTCAGGTTGCTGTCTATTCTCTTTGTCACACAGGCACAACAACACTGAGAAACCAGACATCCGCCTGCCTGACCCAGCTCCTTTTCACAGCGCAGCTCCGGAGTCCTGTGTCAGTTCTCATTGAAACACAGATGGAGCAGAGAGGCACCTTTACACCGTTTGTGAAATGTAGTCTCAGAATCGTGAAGCGTACCATCAACGTAGGCTCTGAACAACAATGATGTGGGTGTAAAATAATGTTCAAAATACTTACATGAGTCAAATCAACAAACAAAAAGGACACTGACTCTAAGCCTTCTGTAGAATGCTTGATTTCAGAGTCAACATGCAAATGCTGTCGACAAACACGTGCTGCAGACTGCTTTGCATGCTTTCAGAGTCACTATGCACACACCCATTCAAGTCTGAGCCGCTAAATTTATCCGAGAGGCATAATTATATTCGTATGACATCACTCACACTTCCACGCCCCACCCATTAACGGGTCACTCTCAAAAACAGAGAAACAAAACCCAACTCCCACCTCTACTTTCACCCTAGCCCCACCCACCCCAAACAACACTGGACACAGTTTCAGCTGAAACTCTGAGCTGAAACTGAAGCAATCAAAAATCTCACACTCTGGGCTCAGACACAAGCACATCCACACACAAAAAAAAGCCATTTGAGGAGTTTAAATTGAATAAATAAAATAGACTAGCCATACTGTATGATGAAAGGGAGAGAAAGAGAGACAGTGAAGAAGACAGACAGTGAGCAAATGAGAAAGGGAGAGAATAAATGTAAGGGGGGGAGAGTCTGACAGATAGACAGATAAAGAGTGGTAGAGAAAAGAGCAGTGATTGGAGCCATGTGCCATTCCCTCCTCTCCCCTCTCATCATAGCTCACCCATCCAGCTAACCCGCTTTGCGTCTCTCATCACCCTGTCTGTGCCTCTGTCTGTCTCTCTTCAATAACAGCCTCCCGGCTCCCCCCGTTGGATTCGATTCAAGGCAGAAGTGGTTAGCGTCACAGCCCTGGACGTGATTCGGCTCGCCTGTGTGCCATCCTGTGAGAGCAACGGTGTCGGGCTGTGAATTGATGGGCCTTTTTTGGACAAGCTGGGCACAGAGAAGTGTCCGTATGCCAAAACTACAGCGTTGGGGACACCCAATCTCCACTCCTTACACATGAGAATCTAAAAATAAGACACTAATACACAAACAAAAAACACACTTACGCAAGTACTCACGCAGCTGGAAAGACACACCCTTAACCCTTGATTTCCACTGAAGAAGTTTGAATGATTCATGTCGGTTAGTCACGAGCCTGCGCAAACTAGTAAAGCTTATCAGGAAAAATTCCAAGCAAGGTTATTAACGTACTGTAGCTTCTCCAACACCTGAGCCCTTAGGCTACATGAAGAGTATGCTCACTGGGTGTGTAAAGTGTGTGTGCGCGGGAAGTACAGAAGTCTGTCATGCCAGCTAGAGCAATGGTCAAAGGTTGGGTATGCTTGCGTTCATGTACAAGCCTGTATGTGTCAGTGTGTTTGCAAGCAGCGGAGCAGACATGCCATTTAAGGCCTATCTTTATGGGATGTTGCTCCAGTGATCACCGTGCTATCTCTGCAGCAACAGGAGTCCAGGGAACAATGGCGGGAGTAAAGGGCAGAGTGTGCAGTATCACGCACTGCTTCAGATCTGAACCACGGACAAACACACAGAAATGTAACAAGTGTTATCCCTATCAGTATCACCAGAGAGAATAAGACCCTGGCCCAGGCTGGTTAAAGTGTACGTAATAGATTAGACATTGCTGTTAGAGGACAATGAACAGTGCTGTGGAGAAGCTGCGTCCTCTGTGCCACTCTGGTCCAGGTTGGCAGAGACACGCAAACACTCAAAGAGCCAGTAACACGCTGGCACCGAGCAGCCCGGTCTCATCTGCGCTGCAGAGATGCTATTGTTGTCCTGGTTCCATACTCAGCAGACAGTGCATTGCCTCTTTTGTGGCCCCTGGCATCGCCGGGTCGTGTGTCGTGCCACGCCAACTTTTAGTGCCATTCTGCTGCGTCCACATGTTACCACAGATAAAACTCATATAAAAGGGAGAACAGATACTTTCTTTTGTCCTCCCTCGCCTCCCCGTTTTGCATTCTTTATTCCTCCTCCTCCTCCTCCGTCTTCTTCGTCATCCAGCGCTTCAGTCAGCGCAGACAGTGTATGTGTGCTTAAGGACCGATGAGACCGAAAACAAACAGAAAAGTCCACAACACGCCCGTAGTTGAGCGCAGCACAATGATTATTCATAATGGCAGAAAATTATCCTTTTGCTTCAGCAATTAGAACTGGGTATTCTCCGTCACTGCTTCATTACACAGCAGCAAGAGAAATGCCTGCTTATATACTTGCTACAAAAGTGTGATACTACGAAATACACACACACACTAACTGGAATCATACTGTACCTTGCAGTAGTTTCAACCGACTTTTATCACTTCAAACATCTTATCTGGCTCAGGTTTCAATCATTGCCTTTCTGTGACTGCTCACATTTGGATAGAAGCATCCAGGTGGTGCTGCAAGCAGCCAACTGGGTGATAAAAACCATCATCATCATTATTAACGATGAGCAAAGCTTTTGCAGTCGCAGCCCCAGGGCTTTGGAAAGCTTCACTACATAACACTTTAATGAACGAGGCTTTGTAGAATTGTCACTTTTTTATATCCCATTTCACAAATTATTGCTTGACTCTTTAACATCTCATTACAAAAGATCAGGAGTTTTTCTAAAAGTAAAAAGTTGCTTCAGTTGTGCTAATGCCCTGTACAAAACATCTGCACAAGCTAGGACCGACTTAGTCCTCGGGCAAATACAGAAGATATTTGGAGAGATGCTTTACAGTATATAACAACGCAGACAGGCCTGGCCTAGCCTTCTTTATCTGCTCATGACTGTATCTCCGAAAGCATCACTTTCTTTATGACATATTTGGAAAAAGATCTGTCATGAGGAGAGTGATGCTTTCTGCCATCAGAAGCTCCCACAACACCATAACTCCCATGTAGAAGTCGTAACCAGCAGGGCTCCTGTGCCTGCGGTCAGAGAGCAGGGAGTGGTCCACTGGCCACATGAGGAAACTAGATCCAAGATCTGAGGGTTCCTATTGGGTGATATTAAAACTTAATAACTTTCCAATGTAGACACACCTCTCACACAGGAGATGATTTGCTTTTATAGTGTGAAAAAGGCAGTACAATTCTGGAAAAATAATATAAAGTCACAGCTGGATGGTTTAGTTTGTCTGTTTAACAAAACATCAAACAGCAGTCTGTTCACTTTGTGGAACTTGCTCTACTTTTGAGGAGAAAACTGGGTTGTGTGTGTTGTTGTTTACGCTGCCAAGATAACATTTCGTTTGTGTGCAGGCATCAGTGTATACATGTGTGTACAACTGCGTGTTTTACTATGACAGCGACTGCGTTGCTTCTTCTTCTTCCTCACAGCAGAGGGCCGGGCTGCAGCAGCCTCTCCAGACACACTGCTTGTTAATTAGACTGAACGGTTGCCTGGTTCCCCGCTAACGCAGCTTCACCGAAGCTTCAGCACACCTAATGAATAATGCATTTTTTTCACAGCGCATTAATTTGGCAAATATTTCTCGGAAACAAAATCCAAACGCTCGTGACCGACCAACTCTTTGAAAATGTCCGCCGTCCGCCTGTGTCTCTCCTCTATTGACATGCTAATGACTCAGCGCAGAGGAATCAGAAACAGCACTAATAAGCTTTAGTCGTCATACTTGCATACAGGGATCTGTCGCTGCAGCCTTCAGCCTTCTCCATTATAATGATTGGCTCGTCCAAGTGTGAAATCTCAATGAGAGTGGATCAGTGGTTCATTAATGCAGGGGACACCTTTGCCTCTAAATCAAGGGCAAACATAGACAGCGGTATAGTTTTTACAAAAGCAAACCTGCTAATAGAAAAGGTTGCAAACTCAAATCCCAGATCAGCTGGACAAATGGGATTTCTCAACTATTGCTACTACATCTCATGTACAGTCACAAGCTGTGTAATTGCTGTGCATGTAACTGATGATTGATGAGGGTTTAAAGGTTGAGGTCAGTAGATCTGAAGCGGGCCACGACATGGCCATCACCTGTGGCTGTCACTACCACTACGGTCACACTGTGTAAAACAGCACTTAGTGTGAAATCCCAGTCATCATGAATCACCAGCAGCACTCACACACGGACAGATGGTAACCCGGCCCGAACCACAAGAGAGAAGGATATGGAGAAGGTGTGAGAGAAAGAATCTTTATTTAATTTCAATTCCTTGAAAATGTTTAAAAAGTAGGTTTTATTCTAACTTTGGAAATATAAAATATTGTGATATCTGATTCTCTCCATATCACCCAGCCCTAAAAGAGTCCCTGGCACACTTTTGAATTTCATGGAAAGGCAATAAGGTGCACTCCCCACGAGCATGTGGCCACAATAGTTTACACAGCCCTGGCCACAATAAAACACTTCTGCATTATTCATCTCACCGAGTGAAAGACTTACTCATACCTGGCTTGGATGTAGTCATTCACTTGTTTTCGTTTCAACCCCGGTAACCGAGCGGAGGCGAGTGCATTAGAGGCCAGGAATTTGTTTGCGCTGACTCATGGATCCGCCCACAGAGCCAGCGGCTAATGGTGAGAATGATAATGCAGGATTGCACATAGCCTGTGGAAGGCCGGGGCAGCTCGGCTCAGGATGAGTGGTTTGGCCGCCTGTAGGCTGAGCCCTGCGAGTACAGGAGTTTGTATTGTTGTGGTGAGCCAGGGAAGAAGGCTCTCAGACTGCTGATGGGCACCCATGTGTAATTATATACCTCCGACCTGACTCAGCAATGCTTGCCAGGGAAGGAGGACATCGCTCTGTTCCCAGCCAAACGCACATGTACACAGCACACACACACACGCATGCATACATTTACTTATCACATAGCCAAAATAACACGTTACACAGATAGACGGCAGACAGGCTGACTCAAACTTAAAGATGATGCTTCATTTGGGACTAAAGTAACATATAACTGTAAAAGAAGTGTACCCACTAATTTAAAAGGATGCAATTTACGCAAGTGGAAATTAGTAGCCTTAAAATTACCAACACATGCCACTTATAGATGAGCGTTTTGCAGGTGCATGTGTGGCTGCTCTGCTTTCACTTCCTGCGTGCTTGCGTGTGTCATTGAGGAGTCAGGAATGCCACGGCCTCCAGTGTCACAGGTTTGAAGCTAAACTCATTAGTAATTTAAAGGTCGCTTCCATGTCTGCTCATATCAATTATTCACTCCAGTTTTTTTTTGTTTTCTTTTTTTTTTTTAAAACTGTCTTCTTGAAGCACAATCCAATATAAGACCTTGAATTATGCACAAGAAAACGTCAACGGTACAATCTAAGCAACTGGATGTCATTTAAGTCAGTGGTTCCCAACCTGGGGTCCAGCCAAAGATCACAGGGGGTGCGCCAGAATTTGTCTCCTCTGAGGTTGTCACAATTAGATTTGAAAAAGATATATATTTTTCTATTTAGAAGGCCACATTCTGTTTGAACCTAGAATGTCTGCACAGATGCATATAAAGATTAGGTAGACTAATATTATTAGTAGGCCTATTATAGTAGGTTGTAGCTTGTAGAATTAGATTCCAGTAGTGGCTGCGTAGGATTGTTTCCAACTCGTGTGATCCAAACATTTCCAATACCTCAAGAGCATTGTAAAGTCCAAAAATAAATATGTATTATATTTTTTTTATCTAACGAAATATGCTTCAATCCATATTTGTTGGTGTTTAGCCTTTAAACAAAACAACATTTTCACTGAGGTGAAAAAACCAAACTGTTTAGTTTCCCCCATGCAAAGACATCAAGCACCTGTATTAACGGGATGGTCTGGCAGCAAGCTAACAGCACCATAAATTACATTTATTTGACCATTCATATCGTATTATGATATTATGTATCTGCATTCACTTGGTGAAACATCATCACTTTATTTATGTTGACGAAACTGACGAGTTATATTCATTAAAGAAAGTTGATTTAATAAAAAAAAAAAAAAAGATAAACTCATTTAATACACTGAATCACTTTACTGAAATTGTGGATTTTGTTCAAGGATTTGTTTTATTTTTTTTTAAGGTGATGACGTCAGAAAATATGGGGGGGAGCTCAGTTTTTCTTAGATACTAGTAGTGGGGGGCTTCAAGCAAAATAGGTGGGGAACCGCTGATTTAAGTCATATAGTTGAAACTCATTCAACTGTAGAGTTATGGAAGGAAGGCTATTTTGTCAGTGACTGAGACTGGTGTTTCATCATACTTTAATTCCATGCAATCCATGATGCAATATGCACTTGCCAGTCCTTATCTGAGCTGAAGGGAATATTGCCATTAGCATGCCTGAGGAAACAAATATCTATACGCTGCTGCAAAGACAACGGCATACAAGAGAGCTCAAAGCCACAAACCAACATCATCTGCACAGTCTGTCACATCATGTGCTACAGTGATATACAAGACTTAAGTTCAGACTTAGGTGAGGTGAGTTATCAATCCAGGACTAGAGCAGGTGCACATTCTTGTGCAGGGCTGGAACGGTAATTTTACAACAAAAATATATGAGTCCGACAGAAAGAAAACACAGCTGAATGGATGTTTTCACAGATGAAAGTGAAGAATTCCTCCCAAGACATCAATCTGAGGTCACGGACATTACACGGGCACCACAAACTACTACTATGGCTAATGCAAGCCATTCACCGCTGGTTTTGATTGGATTCAACTTTGAAACTGAAACTGAAGTTCCCCGACTGTGACGTTCTTTGAACAACTGCCAGGAAAAGTTTTGAGAGAAAACCACAGGCTGTACAGATTAACATCTTACTCCATTGCTAAGGTCAGTATGCTATGCAAAACATCTCTTCTCAAACCCTTCCAATATTTACCTAGGGAGTTTCAACATACCTGGCCCTTGGAGAGAGGGATACAGGTAAACACAGCTATAGAGAGTCAGTATATGTGTGTGTGTGTGTGTGTGTGTTAGACCTTCAGGTAACCTATAGCAGCGTGTACAATCCTGCTACAGACTGATAAGATGTTGTCTTTTCCTTACCATAAAGGAGATTCATTCCACAAATATGCTGTTCCTGTATACTGAGATAACAGGCGAGCGCTGAGGAATGTACAATGTGTCATCAAACTATGAACAATGTGTTGCCTTCAGTTAATAATGAAGCTTTTGTACTGTGAACACACAGTCACATTGCTCACCTGTACAGTGCAGGTAAGGTTTTAGACTCATATTCTGAATAAACAACGTCTTATAAATGAAACATATTATTAGAATAGAGAACAGAGCAGAGATAAGAGGTTAGTTAATGCAACTCTCAGACACAAGGAAGAAAAAAATATATAAGTGAACATATATAAGGAGGAACAAAGGGACTATTACCAAAGGTGGTCAGGCAGAGTGCAGCTTTTCCCCACGGGCATCATTGAGATGTTCCAGAGTATTTTATGAAAGCATGAAGGTGCAGAGGTTCACCAATATAGAATAATTATAGTGCCAAGAAACTGAATCTTGTGGGGGTGTTTAATGACCCTATTGTCACTCATATCCGATCCACCTATTTGAGCCAATATCAGCCCGATATCCGATTTTGGCATTGGTGCATCCCTGATGTTTTTTGACATTTGACAAGAGAAGCCAAACGTCTCAAATGTTATCACAAGAACTTATCCTAAATAAAACAATAAAACTAGCTAACTCTGGATTTAAATCACAAAGTATCTGATCCCAAAATGAGTAAACACGATTACAAATATGACCAGAAATATGGTCGATAACAAAAAGGTTTTAAGGGGTGATACTCAGCCCTAATTGTACCCATTTAAAATACACAGAGAGCAAAGGGTGGAATCTGTTTGTGTTGCATGTGGATCACAAGGCTTAGGGTGGGCCTCTCAATAAGCCTGATTTATAGTCTGATGGGGAGGTGTCACACACGACTCTCTCTCCCTGTCATTACTCTGAGGAGGAGCAACGATCACGCCTGTCAGAGAAGTGGGGGGGGGGCGAGGATGTGTGGACAGTCAAGATGAGTAAGGAAAAGGTAGGAGGGCACGGTGCAGATTTATTGCTGATTCTCAGTAACCTAGATAGGAACACCTTCGAGACCAAGACAGTATATCTGCCTGATGTGCCTCTTCACTTCCAGAAAGCTGCCTTTCACCCCGCTGACTCAAGATCTCCGGGGTGATCTTTGGCATGGATACACATGCATGTACACACAGCTTAATACAAGGCTGCTGTTGTTGAGT